>NC_045990.1:17419776-17707276 GCF_010909765.2 Amblyraja radiata
TTTGGGTCAAGACCCTTCTTCAGATATCAAAAGGAGTTGTTTAATTCATTTTTTAAGCTGTTTAATTTGGCATCATGTTGTGGCATAGATATTATCTTGACTCTAAACATCACCCATTCCTTCTCTCCAGAGATGCTGCCTGTCCCGCTGAGTTACTCCAGCATTTTGTATAATAGGGTATAGATGGGCGGATGGACAATTTCAGCTTACAGCTTATGATGTTGGGTGCTATCTATTTTAAAATTCATCCTCGCCATGTGTAGAGAGATTAAAGGCAAGAATGTACAAATGGTCAGAGCCGTAGGAGGCTCAGAGCACAAAGAGTTGCCAGGCTGAAGGAGACGAGAGAAAGATGGGGTTATGACTTCAAGGACGGAGGTGGACACAAGTAGAAAAATGTTAACAATAAAAACATTAGGCTGCACATACAAGAAAGACACAAAACAATGTTTAAATGCAAAACTGAACATTTTAGTGGTAACCATTAAACAATTCTGAATTGGGTTGATTGGAAAATTAATTCACGTTCCAATTCCAGATTCAATACAGATAGATGCTGGTATCATTTGCACAATTAATTAAATTATGACACTAAAAAAAAACTGATTGTTTCCCTTCAAAATTATTTCCTCCACCAACACAATAGAAACATAGAAAATAGGTGCAGGAGTAGGCCATTCGGCCCTTCGAGCCAGCACCGCCATTCTATATGATCATGGTTGATCATCCAAAATCAGTACCCCGTTCCTGCTTTTTCCCCATATCCCTAGATTCCGTTAGCCCTACAAGCTATATCCAACTCTCTCTTGAAAACACTCAGTGAATTGGACTCCACTACCTTCTGTGGCAGAGAATTCCACAGATTCACAAGTCTCTGGGTGAAAATATAACTCCCGTTCCTTCTGATCTGTTTTCAACTCCCCTGCGCATTCCCACACTGACCTTTCTGTCCTAGGCCTCCTCCATTGCCAGAGTAAGGTCACACACAAACTGGAGGACAGCACCTCATCTTCCAGCTTACAACCCAGTGGTATGAACATTGGATTCTCCAATATAAACATATTGTGTTGATATGAATGATAAAGTAATCGTGATGCTCTACTGAGTATAACCAAATCTCAAAGCCATTATTTAATGGAAACATTGCAAACAGGTTTTGTGTGTGGGTTTTATCAACCCTAACGCATCCCATAATATTTCTCTCCTCCTCCTCAACACTGGCCCACTCCAGATTTCCTCTGTGTCCCCGCCTGAACTCACTACCTCCTTCTTCTTAGCTACACCTGGAAAAGAGGAGGCTTTTGTTAGCATGTGTAAGGAGCAACTGTGGATGATGACTTACACCATAGACACAAAATGCAGGAATCTTGCTAAGAACAAGATGCTAGAGTAACTCTGGCAGCATCTCTGAAGAGAAGGAAATAGGCAACGTTTCGGGCCGAAACCCTCCTTCAGAACAAATCCTCCACTGTCAGAGTGCGGCCACTCACAAATTGGAGGAGCAGCATCTCATATTCCGCTTGTGCAGCTTACAATCCAGCGATATGATTTTTGATTTCTCTAATTTTAAGTAACCCTTGCATTCCCTCTTTCTCTGTTCCTCCTCCACCCTAGATGTCCTACTGGTTTTACTGTCCGTATACCTTCATTATCACCTCCTCAACAGCCAACAATGGATCATTGTGGGCTCCTGGGTCATCGGTGTCGGCTCTCGACCTTTTCATACCTCTAGTTTCCATCTCCGCTGACTCCCAGTCTGAATAAATGTCTGGACTGAAAATGTCAGCTATTTCTTTTCTCCAGAGATGCTGCCTGACCCATTGAGTTACTCCAGCATTTTGTGTCTATTTAAGGTTTTATTAGAGATGGGTGTAATCAAAAATCTGATCAACCTTTCGAAGAGTAATTCTGGGAAGTCCTTGCCTAAATGTCCAATGAAATGAAATAAGATAAATTAATTCCTGACTACTATCGTTAAGATACTATCCTTACTATCCTTACTATCGCACAGTTCCTTGTGTCTCCTGATGAGATTATCAATTTCATTACAGTCCACCTTCATGAAGACATTGTGAACACTCTTGAAAGCCCTGCCCCTCAGATCTGAGACAGTTCAAGTTCAAGTGAGTTTATTGTCATGTGTCCCTGTATAGGACAATGAAATTCTTGCTTTGCTTCAGCACACAGAACATAGTAGGCATTTTACTACAAAACAGATAAGTGTGTCCATATACCATAATATAAATATATACACACATGAATAAATAAACTGATAAAGTGCAAATAACAGAAAATGGGTTATTAATAATCAGATTTTTGTCCGAGCCAGGTTTAATAGCCTGATGGCTGTGGGGAAGTAGCTATTCCTGAACCTGGTTGTTGCAGTCTTCAGGCTCCTGTACCTTCTACCTGAAGGTAGCAGGGAGATGAGTGTGTGGCCAGGATGGTGTGGGTCTTTGATGATACTGCCAGCCTTTTTGAGGCAGCGACTGCGATAAATCCCCTCGATGGAAGGAAGGTCAGAGCCGATGACAGGAATGTATTCTTGCAGATCAGCCAAGTACATTAGTTTATGGTACAAAGTTAGTAAATCCAAGGTCGTGTTCAAATCTCACTGTAACCGGGACTGAGGCTGCATTCAGTAAATTCAGTGCGGCCATGAAAGCTGTTGTATGGTTGGAACAATATCCCACCTTCTCTATTTTGCTGCTGTTTCTGAAGCTACATTGTTCCATTCTCACACCAAGTGAGCTCAGACCCGCATCGTGTTATCAGCAAACCTCCACAACACAATGCAGGTCACGATACTGATGACAGGCAACATATTGGACCCAGCCTTGCCAGAAGCCAAGGACCTCCACCCAGCACTTCAGCCACATGTACATCTGCACCATCTCCCACTCCTGCGCTCTCACACACATGGAGCCAATAGTACCCCAGCGATAATTACCTTTGAGTTCTTGCTTTTCAATGTCATTCTTATCTCCTTGAAATCTGACCACCGGCAAGCCAGGTGACTCTTTGTGTGCTTGCCGCAGAAGTGGATCTGCAACCACGCATTACAATCAATAGACAATAGACAATAGGTGCAGGAGTAGGCCATTTGGCCCTTCGAGCCAGCACCGCCATTCAATGTGATCATGGCTGATCATCCCCAATCAGTACCCTGTTCCTGCCTTCTACCCATATCCCCTGACTCCGCTATTTTTAAGAGCCCTATCTAGCTCTCTCTTGAAAGCATCCACAGAACCTGCCTCCACCGCCCTCTGAGGCAGAGAATTCCACAGACTCACCACTCTCTGTGAGAAAAAGTGTTTCCTCTTCTCCGTTCTAAATGGCTTACTCCTTATTCTTAAACTGTGGTCCCTGGTTCTGGACTCCCCCAACATCGGGAACATGTTTCCTGCCTCTAGTGTGTCCAAGCCCTTAGCAATCTTACATGTTTCAATGAGATACCCTCTCATCCTTCTAAACTCCAGAGTGTACAAGCCCAGCTGCTCCATTCTCTCAGCATATGACAGTCCCACCATCCCGGGAATTAAACCTACGCCGCACTCCCTCAATAGCAAGAATGTTCTTCCTCAAATTAGGGGACCAAAACTGCACGCAATACTCCAGGTGTGGTTTTACTAGTGCTCTGTACAACTGCAGAAGGACCTCTTTTCTCCTATATTCGATTCCTCTTGTTATAAAGGCCAACATGCCACATGCCAATCGCTCCACTCTTTCAAATCTCACTCCGCCAGCACCATTTCTTCACATTATTCCCTTTATCATGTGTCTGTATCATGTAACTGTGGACTGCTTGATTGTAAGAAGGTATTGTCTTTCCGTTGACTGGTTAGCATGCAATAAAAAAATTTTCACTGTCTCTCGGTACATGTGGCAATAAACTAAAGTCAATTTCTGCTGATGATGGAGACCACAGTCTCAGGGTGTTCATTCACCCTCCCCATCAGGATCATCTGGAACTCAGTCACCCTGGCACCAGGAAGACAACATACCCATCCTGGACAACCATCGTACTTGTAGAAATACCTGACTGTCCCCTAGATATCAAAGGTGGTCAGAACTAATAGACAATGAATTGTACCACTTTAATTAAAGTTGACATTTAGTTCAGTGTACAGATACAACGTGGAAACAGGCCCTTCAGCCCACCGAGTCCATGTCGACCAGCGATCCCCATACACAAGCACTATCCTACACACTTGGGAAAATTTACAATTTTTACCGAAGCCAAATTAGCCTGTTATGCCCCTGTCCCACTTAGGAAACCTGAACGGAAACCTCTGGAGACTTTGCGCCCCACCCAAGGTTACCGTGCAGTTCTGGGAGGTTTATGTCAGTCTCCCTACCTGCTTCCACTACCTGCAACCTCCGGCAACCACCTGCAACCTCCGGCAACCACCTGCAACCTCCGGGAACCGCACGGAAACCTTGGGTGGGGCGCAAAGTCTCCCGAGTTTTCCGTTCAGGTTTCCTAAGTGGGACAGAGGCATAAGCCTGCATGTTTGTGGAGTGTGGGAGAAAACTGGAGCACCTGGAGAAAACCCACGTGGTCACGGGGAGAACGTACAAACTCCGTCCAGACGACATATGTATCCAGGATGTAACCCGGGTCTCTGGCACTGTAAGGCAGCAACTCTATCACTACGCCACTGTGCCGCTCCTATCGTTAAGATGTTCGTAGAGTTGACTAGAGATGTTGATTAGCTTTGTTTTAACAAAGCCAATATTAGAAATGCCACTGATACACAATAACCAGAGGGGGGAAATGTTTGTTTTGAGTCCAACACCAAGGTTTCTTGTGGTTTGGCTGCATTTCTCTAGTGAATTGTACTGACCCGTTCGATGGCTTCCTTTTCTTGGGGTGTGACCTGAATGTAGTTTGCTTGTGATGTGTCCTCTCCAACCGCTCCCATCTCCTCTTCAATCTCTCCAGGTTCCTCCATGGGCTCGTTTAACATCTGGATGAACTGTTCCTGATGTTGGCTGATTTGCTGCAAGAATGATATGACTCAACATTACATTTACCCCATGGAGCACTCTGTTACATCAAAACAAACGCAAGCACTTCACATCCCATTAACTCATTG
Source organism: Amblyraja radiata (assembly GCF_010909765.2). Taxonomy (NCBI): domain Eukaryota; kingdom Metazoa; phylum Chordata; class Chondrichthyes; order Rajiformes; family Rajidae; genus Amblyraja; species Amblyraja radiata. The sequence continues at coordinate 17,424,876 of NC_045990.1, forward strand.
TAGGCTGCGGGTAACTTGTGCCATAATATACTAAGTCAAACAAGTGCCGAACAAGCTTTCAGATGCTAAAATAAATGAATGTTTTCAAATAAATACGACACGATACGATAGAACTCTATTTATCCCAGGAGGGAAATTGATCTGCCAACAGTTATAAAACGCAAGATACATGAAACATGAAATTAAAGTGACGAGTGGAAAGGATTGGGGAGGTGCAAAGAATGGGGGAGGGGGGGGGAGTCAGTCTCAGTCGACCCCTCGACAGAAGAGGGAGGAGTTGTACACTTTGATAGCCACAGGGAAGAAGGATCTCCTGTGGCGTTCTGTGCTGCATCTTGGTGGAACCAGTCTGTTGCTGAAGGTGCTCCTCAGGTTGACCAGTGTGTCATGGAGGGGGTGAGCTGTATTGTCCAGGATGCTCCGCAGTTTGAGGAGCATCCTCCCCTCCAAGACCAACCTCCCGTGAATCCAACTCCAACTCCAACTCCGCCCCCAGGACAGAGCCGGCCTTCCTGATGAGAATATTCAACTCATCATCATTTTGCGTTTGGGTTTATTATCGTCACATATACCGAGGTACAATGCAAAGCTTTGTTTTGCATGCTACAAAAAAACAATTCAGATAACGCTCTAAATAAATGCAATCAAGTCAAACTCGTTCCATGGGTAGATCAAAGGGGAAGATAGTGTAGAACACAATTCTCAGCATTGTAGCGCATCAGTTCCATAGACAAAGTCCAATGTCGGCAATGGGGTAGAGGTGAATCGGACAAGGGAACGAATGTTCAGATGCTTGATAACAGAGGGGGAAAAGCTGTTCCCGAGTTTGATGGTGCATGCTTTCAAGCTTCTGTACTTTCTGCTGGACGAGAGCTAGGGGAAGAAGGAATGACTGGAGTGGGACAAGTCTTTCATTATGTTGGCTTCTTTTCCAAGGCAGAATTGTGTAGAAGGAGTCAATCGTGGGAAGTCTGGTCTGTGTGACTGACTGGGCTACATCTACAGCTCAATGGAATTTCTTGCGGTCTTGGGTAGAACTGTTCCCAAACCAAGCTGTGATGCAACATTTGGTGCATCTGTAGGTCATAAAGTAATGTGATAAGAGCAGAATTAGGCCATTCGGCCCGTCAAATCTACTCCGCCATTCATTCATGGCTGATAAATCTCTCGCTTCTAACCCCATTCTCCTGCCTTCTCCCCACAACCCCTGAATCTGTACCAATCAAGAATCTATCTATCTCTGTCTTAAACATATCAATTGACGGCCTCCACAGTCGCCTGTAGTGAAACATTCCACAGATTCGCCACCCTCTGGCTAAAGAAATCCCTCCTCATCTCCTTCCTAAAACGACGTCCTTTAATTCTGAGGCTGTGACGTATAGACCGAGACTCTCCCACTAGTGGAAACATCCTCTCCACATCCACTCTATCCAGGCCTTCACTAGTCGGCACGTTTCAATGAGGACCCCCTCATTCTTCTAAACTCCAACGAGTACAGGCCCAGTGCCGTCAAACACTGTAGAAGCTTGTAAGAGTCACTGGAGACATGCAGAATTTCCCTAATCTCCTTAGGAAGTAGAGGCGTTGATGTGTCTTCCTGATGTCGCATCAATGTGGTTGGTCCACGATAAATTGTTGGTAATATTGACACCAAGAAACTTGAAACACTCAACCATTTCCACTTCTACATAGATACAAAATGCTGGAGTAACTCAGCAGCATCTCTGGATAGAAGGAATGGGTGACGTTTTTGGGTCGAGACCCTTCTTCAGACACGTCACCCATTCCTTCAGTCTCGACCCAAAACGTCACCCATTCCTTCAGTCTGAAGAAGGGTCTCGACCCGAAACATCACCCATTCCTTCTCTCCAGAGACGCTGTCTGTCCTGCTGAGTTACTCCACCATTTTGTATCTATCTTCAGTGTGAACCAGCATTTGCAGTTCCTTCCTACTTCAATGTGATTTGTTGCTCTGCTTGATGGCTTCACTGTTGCTGGGCACTAAGAGTGGTACTTTGAACAGATGTGTGACAACATCAAATCCTAGAGAAGGGGGTGTCCAAGCCACAGGGGTCACTGGATCTTTGAGCCAGCTTTGGTCCAGATCAGTGGTGAGTACTTACTGATGGTCAAAGCATCTAGGCCAATGTTTACTGTACCAACAAATGTCAGTGACCATTATCACAAAGTACTCCATGTCCAGGAATCCCATTCCGCTTAAAGATAGACACAGAAAGCTGGAGTAACTCAGCGGGACAGGCAGCATCTTTGGAGAGAAGTAATAGGTGATGTTTCAGGTCAAGATCCTTCTTCAGACTGAGAGCGAGGGGAGAGGGAAATGAGAGGTATGGAGGTAAATGGAACATATGCAAAAGGAAACGATGATCAATGAAGGTGGAGCCCACAATGGTCCGTTGTTGTCTGTGGGGCGGATGATAACGAATTATACAGACATTGAAACTCAACAGTGAAACTAGTACGACGACTAGGGTGTGGGAAGCGCACAGAGGGAGAGGGGATGGGGGTTACGTCCATTCTGATAACCAAATTAAAAACGTAAAGGGCCTGTCCCACGACCATGCGACGAGCGTGACCAAACCGGAAGCGGGGGTCGTGCGGAGGTCGAGTGATCCCCGTACAGGGCCGGTCCCACTAGCATGCGCCTGCATGCGGCGAGCGTGACCAAACCGGAAGCGGGGGTCGTGCGGAGGTTGAGTGATCCCCGTACAGGGCCGGTCCCACCAGCATGCGCCTGCATGCGGCGAGCGCAACCAAACCGGAAGCGGGGGTCGCGCGGAGGTTGAGTGATCCCCGTACAGGGCCGGTCCCACCAGCATGCGCCTGCATGCGGTGAGCGCGACCAAACTAGAAGCGGGGTCCGCGCGGTGGTCGAGAGAGTGACGTGAAATTCGAGCGAAGCTCGCGGGAAATTCGCGCGTGACGTATGGCGTCAAGACGCTGCGTATGGCGTCAAGACGCTGCGTATGCCCATTGAGGCGTATGGCCTCAATGCGGCTGCGGGCCAGCAGGCCGTTGCCACACGGAATTTTTGAACACTGTCAGTTTTTCGGAGCCCCGCGCGATGTCGGGACCAGCTCCGCACAACTCCATACGGCTCCGGCGATCGAAGTGGGACCGGCCCCGCATGGCCGTACGGCTCAAGCGACCACGTTAGTTTGTGCTTGCCGAATGCAGTCGCATGCTCGTGGGACAGGCCCTTTACTCTTTACTCCCGATTCTGGTCACAGCCTCCAAGTGTCTGTTAAATTATGTTAAGTTTGGCACTCGTGTTAACAGTCTGCAAACTGATCACTGTGTGGAGAATTTTCTCACTTCAGCCCTTTCACTGGTTACACATCTGTTCCACCGTCACAGTTTAACCTGAAATAGATTTGTATTTTCTGTATCATTAACCACCTCTGTTCTGGGGAAACGGATTGTTCATTCAAATCCCCACACACTCACTAACATCATCGAACAGCTCCAATGGGATTTAGCTTGGATCAGATGTAAGCAATAAGATGCTATGCATTTAAACCGGAAATAGTGTTGTACTGTGCTCATTATGGACGTACAGTAATAGACTGACTTGTGTAGGAAGGAACTGCAGATGCTGGTTTAAACCGAAGATAGACACAAAAAGCTGGAGTAACTCAGCGGGACAGGCAGCAGCTCTGGAGAGAAGGAATGGGTGACGTTTCGGGTCGAGACCCTTCTTCAGACTGGTTAGGGATACGGGAAACGAGAGATATAGACAATGAAGTAGAGAGATAAAGAACAATGAATAAAAGATATGCAAAAAGGTAATGATGATAAAGGGAAGGCCATGGTTAGCTGTTTAAGTAACATAGGAAGGAACTGCAGATGCTGGTTCACACTGAAGATAGACACAAAATGCTGAAGTAACTCAGAGGGACGGGCAGCATCCCTGGAGAAAAAAGAATAGGTGACATTTCAGGTCTTTAAGAAGGAACTGCATATGCTGGAAAATCGGAGGTAGACAAAAGTGCGTGCCCGAAACGTTGCCTATTTCCTTCGCTCCATAGATGCTGCCGCACCCGCTGAGTTCCTCCAGTACTTTTGTCTACCGGCCATTGTTAGCTGTTTGTTGAGTGAAAACAAGAGGCTAGTGCGACTTGGGTGGGGGTGGGATAGACTTGGTCAGGCACCGTTCTCCCTACATTCTGTCTCTCAGGTCAGATACTGACCTGTCCGTTGCTCAGTTGTTCACACGTACCTGCAATAGTTGTGGGTTTTCTCTCCCCAGTTGCTGGAGAAGGGCCGGCAACATCGATGGGTTCTGTTGAAGTACCTGTCTCATGTTCTGAAACTGAGGTAAATCGTGAAGGAACTCCAGTGGGCTCTCACCTGCGGGAAGAAAGGACATTTTAAAACGGTCAGGATTGAAGCATTAAACAGGAGGGTCAGGTGACAGGAGCTGTGACATGTTTCTCACTCATTATACTTCAAAAGTCTGGTAGATCAGACAATATTCTTCATGCATTTGAGTCAAAGTCACAGACTCATACAGACTCGACCAAACTCATCCACAATAACTAAAGGCACTCGACCGTTTTAATCCCATCTGGCAGCACTTGGTCCAAAGCCCTCTATGCCTGGACAGTTCGATTCCATACCTAGATACTTCTTATCTGCTGTCAGTGACCCAGGTTCAACCAGACTCCAGGTACTGACCACTCTCTGGGTGAAGAGGCTTCACCTCCTAGCCCGTCTGAATCTCTTCCACCTGACCCTAAACCAAATCCTCTCGTTTTATCTGCCTCTGACAAGGGGGAAAGTTTCTTGCAGTCTACCCAATATACATACCTCTCATAATTTTACATGTCTCAATCAATTCCTCTCTTAACCTCCTCTGCCCCAGGGAAAATAACCCAGTTTCCCCAGTCTCTCCTCGTAACTGAACTGTTCCATCTCTGGCAGCATCCTGGTGAATCGCCTCTGCATTCTGCCCACTACTATCACATCTTTCCTTTAGCTTGGTGACCATAACCACAGGCATACACCAGCTGAGGTCTGACCAAGGTTTTATAATATTGGAGCATAACCTCTCTACTTCAGTCATCAATGCCGCAACCAGTATCATACACGCCTGCCTAACCGCATTGTCGACCTGTGTTACCATCTACAAAGAAACGTTGTAATATCTCTGTTCCTCAATACTCCCTTAGAGCCTGACATTCATGGTGTATATCCGAGCCTCATTAGTACTCCCAAAATGCCTCACCTCACATTTATCTGAATTAAACTCCATCTGCTATTCCTCGGCCCGTTTCACCAGCACATCAATGTTTCTCTGCAGCCTAAAACCACCCATATCACTATCAACTATCACTATCTTCATGTCATCCACAAATGACTGATCTTGCCTCTCACATCCACGCCCATGTCAGTCATGTGTATTGCAAACCGCTTGTATCCCAGCTCTGATCCTACTGGGACACCACCAATAGGCATCCAATTACAAAAACAACCCTCTACCATCATCCTCTTTCTCCTGTTGTCAAACCAATATTTCCACCTCGCCCTGAATCCCATGGGCTCTAACCTTTTGAACCAGTTCCCAAGTGGGACCTTGCCAAAAGTCCATGTAAATCACATATGCTCTGCCCACATCAGTATATTTTGTTTACTCTTCAAAGAATTCAATCAGATTGGTAGACAAAAATGCTGGAGAAACTCAGCGGGTGAGGCAGCATCTATGGAGCGAAGGAATAGGTGACTTTTCGGGTCGAGAACCTTCTTCAGACTGATTAAATCAAATTGGTAGGACAGGATCTGTCCTTGGAGTTAGGACAATAAAATCTCCCTCAATGTCAGCAAGAAGAAGCTAGTTATCGACTTCAGGAAGCACCGTGGAATACATGCCCCCATCAGCATCAATAGTACCAAAGTGGAAATGGCTGAGAGCTCTTAAGATCCTTGGTGTTAATATTACCAGTTATCTGTCATGGACTGACCACCTTGATGTGACAGCCAAGAAGCCACATCAACGCCTCTACTTCCTGAGGAGACTAAGAAATGTTGGCATGTCTCCAATAACTCTTACAAACTTGCACAGATGCAACATAGGAAGCGTACTGTTGGATTGCATTACAGTTTGATTTGGGAATAGCTCTGCACAAGACCACAATAAAATGCAGAGTTGTATATGTAGCCCAGACCATCACACAGAGCAGACTTCCCACCATCGACTCCTTCTATACTTCATGCTGCCTCGGAAAAGCAGCCAACATAATCAAAGACTTGTCCCAACCCGGTTATTCCTTCTTCTCCATGCTCCATTCCTGCAGAAGTTATAGAAGCTTGAAAGTGGCCCTACCGGACTCAGGAACAGCTTTTCCCCTTCTGTCATCAGTTTTCAGAATGGTCCTTCCATAAGTTAGCATACCGTCCGATTCACCTCTACCCCACGAGGAAACACTTTTTCTCACAGAGAGTGGTGAGTCTGTGGAATTCTCTGCCTCAGAGGGCGGTGGAGGCGGGTTCTCTGGATGCCTTCAAGAGGGAGCCAGATAGGGCGCTTAAAGATAGCGAGAGAGAGTCAGGGGATATGGGGAGAAGGCAGGAACGGGGTACTGATTGGGGATGATCAGCCATGATCAAGTTCAAGTTCAAGTGTCAAGTGAGTTTATTGTCATGTGTCCCTGTATAGGACAATGAAATTCTTGCTTTGCTTAAGCACACAGAACATAGTAGGCATTTACTACAAAACAGATCAGTGTGTCCATATACCGTAATATAAATATATACACACATGAATAAATAAACTGATAAAGTGCAAATAACAGAAAGTGGCTATTAATAATCAGAGTTTTGTCCGAGCCAGGTTTAATAGCCTGATGGCTGTGGGGAAGTAGCTATTCCTGAACCTGGTTGTTGCAGTCTTCAGGCTCCTGTACCTTCTACCTGAAGGTAGCAGGGAGATGAGTGTGTGGCCAGGATGGTGTGGGTCTTTGATGATACTGCCAGCCTTTTTGAGGCAGCGACTGCGATAAATCCCCTCGATGGAAGGAAGGTCAGAGCCGATGACAGGAATGTATTCTTGCAGATCAGCCAAGTACATTAGTTTATGGTACAAAGTTAGTAAATCCAAGGTCGTGTTCAAATCTCACTGTAACCAGGACTGAGGCTGCATTCAGTAAATTCAGTGCGGCCATGAAAGCTGTTGTATGGTTGGAACAATATCCCGCCTTCTCTATTTTGCTGCTGTTTCTGAAGCTACATTGTTCCATTCTCACACCAAGTGAGCTCAGACCCGCATCGTGTTATCAGCAAACCTCCACAACACAATGCAGGCCACGATACTGATGACAGGCAACATATTGGACCCAGCCTTGCCAGAAGCCAAGGACCTCCACCCAGCACTTCAGCCACATGTACATCTGCACCATCTCCCACTCCTGCGCTCTCACACACATGGAACCGGGTCTCTGACGCTGCAAGCGATGTGAGGCAACGACTCTACCGCTGCACCACCGTGCCGCCCTGTACATCCTGTAGCGGAATCTCATGGTTCAGTTTCTGCTTAGAAGCAGGGAGCGGGAGTACAGCCTGATGGTCTGGTTAAGAACATGAGATTTGCCTATGACTGATGGTCTGGGGAAGAACATGACATTTGACATCAAATAGCCTGAGGCTGTCTGTCACCAGCTGAGCATGCTTAGGTCATGACTACACAAGGGGGTCCACACTACAGAATGCCAGTGGGCCACATCACCAAAACAAAATGGTTTAGCCAAAATAATGGTTAATAGTCAGAGGATTCTTTTGTCAGTGGGTGGTAAAACTGTGGAATTCATTGCCACAGATGGCTGTGGAGGCCATGTCAATGGATATTTCTAAGGCGGAGATCGACAGATTAGTCAGGCTGACAGGAGTTTTGGGGCGTAAACAGGAAAATAGGGTTGAGAGGGAAAGATGGACCAGCCATGATTGAATGGCGGAGTAGACTTGATGGGCCAAATGGCCTAATTCTGCTTTGAGAACTTATACAAACATCTTCAGCATATGTAACCAAGATATACAAGAGTTTAGAAGGATGAGAGGGAGTATCTCATTGAAAGGCCGAGGTAGAGTGGATGTGGAGAGGATGTTTCCAGTACAGGGAGGGTTTAGAACCAGAGAGCACAGCCTCAGAGTAAAAGAACGTCCCTTTAGAATGGAGACGAGGAGGAATTTCTTGAACCATAGGAGGTCAAGTCATTGGGCATTTTTAAAGTGGATATTGAACGTTCTTGATTAGTAGGGGATTCAAAGGTTACTGGAGGAATGCAGTTGAATGGGGTTGAGAAGGAAAAATAGATCAAATGGTGGAGTAGATTCGATGGGCTGAACTGCCTAATTCTGCTTCTATGTCTAATGGTCTTTGAGGAAGCTTTGTCAGATTATTTACTAAAAGCATTACTCCTTGCCTAGTGTTTCTGGATTGTATTCTTGACCAGATTCAGGACTATCTTGAGGTGTTGTACTCTCCTGCTCTGGACCTATTGGACTATCAGGCAGACCCTAGAAACAAAGAAAACAGGTTCAATGTGCCTCTGCGAACAAGATTAAAATAGTTTATAAACAATGTTTTGTAGAATTTGACATTCTAATTTTACAACACACCATTTAATATAAATAATGTAACTTTTATATGAAATGACATGGCAATAAATACATCATTTACTCTCGCTCCTTATTAACTTAATAGTGTCAGCTTACGTACCATCACTATAATATCAGTAAACATGTAAATGGGTCAGAGTCATACAGCACAAATACTGGGCCTTTAGCCCACCAAGTCCACACCATTCATCAACATCTATTTATGCTAACCCTACACTAATCCCATTTAATATTTCGTATGTGGTACTCTGGGACTAATAGGCCGGAGTCAGAATGGTTTTGTGAAGGGGAGTTCTTGCCTGACAAATCTGTTGGTGTTGTTTGGTTCTTGATTAGTACGGGTGTCAAAGGTTATGGGGAGATGGCAGGAGAATGGCGTTGAGGGGGAATGTGATTGAATGGCGGATTAGACCCGATGGGCCGAATGGCCTAATTCTGCTCCAATTACATGAATTTGAACCTTCTATATAATGCAATGCAGTTATTTGCATAGGCTACCATGAGCAAACCACAAAGTGCTGGAGGAAGCTGTTTGAGTTTCGTTGAGTTTAGTTTAGTTTAGTTTATTGTCACGTGTACCGAGGTACAGTGAAAAGCTTTTGTTGCGTGCTAACCAGTCAGCGGAAAGACAATAGATGATGGTCAGGCAGCATCTGTGGTGGGAATGGGCAGGTAACGCTTTGGACTGGGACCCTTTTACAGATTTAGTCTGAAGAAGGGTCCCGACCCTGAAAGGTCTTTTGATCATTCCCTCCACTGGTGCTAACTAACTCGCTGAGTTCCTCCAGCACTTTGTGCACTGTTTAAGATTACAGCATCTGCAGTTTCTTGATCATCAAGGAGAAGAGCAGTAGCTGCATCAACATCAAGAGTCCCCTCTTGCCCTAACTTGGAAATATATCACCAATCCTCCTTCTAACCAGCCCAAAGTCTCTTAATCTGCCCAAAGGCTCTTCGGTCGGCAGGATCAGGAACCAGCCCGAAGGTTTGTTGGACAACGGGAAAAGGGGGGAGCTGGAGACGTCGGATGTGAGCAGCATGGACCAGTAAGGACCTGTCCCACTAACGCGACTTCTCAGCGACTGTCTTCGACATTCAAGCTCGAGGGCACTCGCCTGAAAAACCTCGAGCTGGATCGACCGTCAGCGATGAAACCGCGAGCTGGATCGACTGACCGCTCACACACAAACACATCGCAAAGGCGGGGGCCAGGGAAAGCGGGGGAGCTGGGCTGGTTTGGGCTGGTTAGAAAGTTGATTGGTGATATATTTCCAAGTTAGGATACGAGGGGACTCTTGATGTTGATGCAGCTCCAGTGCCTTCAAGGAAAGGAGAGGGACGTCGGCTCACAGGAACTGCTCCAGTACATCGAGCACTTGGATATACACAAAAAGCTGGAGTAACTCAGCGGGTCAGGCAGCATCTCTGGAGAGAAGGAATGGGTGATGTTTCTGGTTGAGACCCTTCTTCAGACTCAGGGTCCCCTTTCCCCTGACTCTCAATCTGAAGAAGGGTCTCGACCAGAAATGTCACCTATTCCTTTTCTCCAGAGATGCTGCCTGACGTGCTGAGTTACTCCAGCTTTTTGTGTCTATCTTCGGTGGAAACCAGCAAGTGCAGTTCCTTCCCACACATCAAGTGGGCGGGCTGACCGGACTTTGCATAATGTCGCTAAACATGGCGGCACCTCCATGTATAATATATGCAAAAATAATCTCACTGTGCATATGTGATAGATAAAGCACTATTGAAGTATAGTGATTATCATCACAGGGTCCAAAGCCGGCACTCCCCACTTAACACCACCATGGGAGCAGCTTCACCTCCAACTACAGCTCACCACCACCTTCCCAAGAGCAATAAGTGTTGAGCAATAAATAGTCAATTTGCCAGCAATACCCAAATGCAGAAAAAAGAATAAAAGCTGTACCATCCAGAACATTGTATAGAACGTACAACAGTACAGTATAGATCTTCTCTGTGGATTGTCACCTTGTCGTGGTGGAGAAGCATGTGTGGACCTGAGATCCTGAGAGCGATGCCGTCTGGAGCTACGCTCCTGGTCGGGCCACCCATGGCGGTAAGGTTGAGGGGGAGGTCTTTGACAAAGAGCAATCCAACCAAGACCTCAACGGTGGAACAGGCGGAGGACGATGGCTGACCTTAGTGGAGCGTCACAACGGCTGGGAAGGCGGATGAAGGCTGCAGCAGAAAAGGGTCTCCAGTCATCTTGGACTCCATGCCACTGGATCCTGACCCAGATCTGTCAAGGACTGTGGGGTGGCTGTCTGTGCACCAGTCTCCCCATGTTAAACAAAGTCACGCACAGGCGTCCTCCATATAGGGAATAACACCCTGGATACACCCATGGTCAGTCATGATCAAAGGGGGCCTAAGAACAGCACAGCCCTTCAGCTCACAATGTCCATGCCGAATATGATGCTAATTCCTTTGCCTGCATGTAATAGTTTGGATTTTAGCCGACTTATTTGAAAACATACATTTAAGTAGCACCTTTTACAACCTCAGGATAATTTCGAAGAACAGTCAGTGTAGCACTTTTTAATGTAGCCACTCTTGTCACATAGAAATTGCAGCAGCCGATATCTCCAAAGCAAGCTCTTACAAACTGCAGTGTGACACTGATGAGGCTATTTGATTTTGGTGTTCATTAAGAGATGTGTATTATGACACGAGATATTTAATTCTGCAACACTGGATCTTTTATGTCTACCTGACATAAGGTCTTGGTTTAACATCACATCCAAAGGATGGTTCATCCAACAGTACAACGACGTTATGGATACGGTAGGATATGGATATGGATAGGGCAGATTTAGAGGGATATGGGCCAAAGGCCGGCAGGTGGAACTAGTGTAGATGGGGCATGTTGGTCGGCGTGGGCGAGTTGGGCCGAAGGATCTACTATCTAAATGGCATCGTTGGGAAAAGGGGAAGTACAACGGGATCTGGGGGTCCTTGTACATCAGTCTATGAAGGTAAGCATGCAGGTACAGCAGGCAGTGAAGAAAGCGAATGGCATGTTGGCCTTTATAACAAGAGGAATCGAATATATGAGCAAAGAAGTCCTTCTGCAGTTGTACAGAGCCCTAGTGAGACCACACCTGGAGTATTGTGTGCAGTTTTGGTCCCTAATTTGAGGAAGGACATTCTTGCTATTGAGGGAGTGTAGCGTAGGTTTACAAGGTTAATTCCCGGGATGGCGGGACTGTCATATACTGAGAGAATGGAGCAGCTGGGCTTGTACACTCTGGAATTTAGAAGGATGAGAGGGTATCTCATTGAAACATGTAAGATTGTTAAGGGTTTGGACACGCTAGAGTCAGGAAACATGTTCCCGATGTTGGGGGAGTCCAGAACAAGGGGCCACAGTTTAAGAATAAGGAGTAAGCCATTTACAACGGAGACGAGGAAACACATTTTCTCACAGAGAGTGGTGAGTCTGTGGAATTCTTGCCTCAGAGGGCGGTGGAGGCGGGTTCTCTGGATGCTTTCAAGAGAGAGCTAGATAGGGCTCTTAAAAATAGCGGAGTCAGGGGATATGGGGAGAAGGCAGGAACGGGGTACTGATTGGGGATGATCAGCCATGATCACATTGAATGGCGGTGCTGGCTCGAAGGGCTGAATGGCCTACTCCTGCACCTATTGTCTATTGTCTATTGTCCTGTTTTCACGCCGCAAGACTCTATGACCGTTAACCAATCTCGGGCAGAAGTGAAAGCGCTTCATTCTAAGCTGTACCTGGCACACCTACATTGCTTTACCTGGAACCCAACTGAGAGAGCTGCGCTGAATACAGTTGAGGAGCACCCAACACAAGTACATATGCATTCACATAGACCCATAAAGCAACTTCCCTCAAACAGCCAGCCATGTCCCTTACCGTCAGCAGGTATTCCACTGCTCTGTGTGGGTTATTGAAGCTTGCTCTTAATGCTGCCACCACCTGCTCACGCTCATAACCCATCGATATGATTTCAGACACCATGGTCTCGTAGGCTGGGCTGGTCACTGGAAATGGAAGTGGAAGAATAAACTAAATCAACATTTTAGAATCTCAATACAGTAAACCATCTATTACAGACCTCTTTACAACAGATTTTGGTTATAGCGGACTGTCTCTTTCAGAACTGTGTACTGCGCTATACCATCAGGTGGTGCCATCGAGTGTGGCAGCCTCGCCAGCAGCTGTCCGTCCTTTCACCCTTTTTGTTATTTTTAGTCTGTCTAAAAGTATGTTTTAGAGGTTTCTTATGTGGGTCTTTCTAATGTGGGAGGTGGGGGGGGGGGGGGGGAAGAGGGGAAACCGTTTTCTCAGTCACTTCCTGGTCGAGGAAGTGTCTTTTCTCCGAATCGCATCTTCGCCCCCCTCGCGGCCTACCAACTGGATTGGCGCGGCCTTTCCTGCCGGTGACCGGCCAGAGCTTCAGCAGCGGCGCAGCACTGAATTCCATCGCGGAGCGGGACGATGTCATATCGGGGATCGCCTGTGTTGGAGCTCCGGATTGTTGGGCCTGCTGATTAACACCATGGAGCTGTGGTTTGGGGAGCTTCTAGCTGCGGGGCGGTGCTGACTTTAACATCGCGGAGTCCTGGGATCCTTTGCCGAGGGTCGCCAGTGTTGAATCTCGACCCAGCTCGGCCCATGGACTTCGGGAGCCACGGCCTCCAGTAAGAAGTGACCGATTCAGAAACTCAAAGCCGCTGAGTGTGTTCTTCCGTTCCGACGCCGGATACCGGCGAGAAGGCCTGAACATTGGGGCGCCGTAGCGGCGACTGCGGAGGGCTCAAAGGCCCCGACCACGGGTGAACAAAGAGGAAAATGACTGAACTTTAACTTTGTTGCCTTCCCTCACAGTGGGAAACGTTGCTTCCGTAGTGTGGGGATTTTCATGTTAAATTCTATCGTGTGTTGTGTTCTTTTTATTCGTATGGCTGTATGGTCTCAAATCTCACTGTACCAATTGGTGCATGTGACAATAAATGTAACTTGAACTTGAACTTGAACTTGGACTTGAACTTGCTATACATTTAAATTGCCAATGCTTTGAAAACGACAAGGCATTGAAACTGGCAAGGCATTAAAAATATAAAAGGCTGTTTGATACTTTGTTTAATAGGTAAGTGTCGATCCAAGCGATCGGATGTCAATTTCAATGCATTGTCAATTTCAGTATCTAGTCAATTTCAAAGCATTGTCAATTAACAATGCATTGAAATTGACACGGCATAGAAATTGACAAGGCATTGAAATCGACAATGCTTTGAAATTGACAAGACACTGAAATTGACAATGCATTGAAATTGACAACCGACACTTAACTATTAAACGATGTAACAAACAGCCTTTAATATTTTTAGCTTGCAGTAACAAAGATACATTTTTAGCTGTTAAAAAGAACTTTGTATTTGAAAACAACTCGTTTCACGGAATGTCCACTAGGTGGTTGGAGTAAACCCTTACTTGGTTATAGCAGACAGTCAGCAATAACGGACACCATTCACCCCCCCCCCCCCCCCCCCCCCCCCCCCCCCCCCCCCCCCCCGTGGTCCGTTATATTGAGGGTTTACTGTACTATGGTGTGCTGGTGATCAATGACAAACTTACATTTTTCAGTATAGCCGTTGATATCTACAACTATCGGGGGTAGAACAGCAATAAATACTCAAAATGTTAGATTATGTAGCTTACACAAACACATCCACACCATTGTATATGGAGGCAGCAATTATGTTATATTGTTACCAAAGTAAAACTAGTGCAGAGAAGTACTATTGTATTGTATTGTATTGTATTGTATTGTATTGTATTCAATTTATTGTCATTATCTCATATTAGAGACAACAAAATGAATTTTTCTTACAGTCAAGTATCATAAAAATAAAAATAAATAATAAATAAATAAAACATATTAAAACATTCTTTTTAAAGCACAAACACAGAAGTTCACGACACAACATAACCACAACACAACACAGTGGCACCAAAGTTGAGGAAGGTACCATAGTCCAGCCAGCCTCCCCGCCGATCTTCCTAGATGTTCACCCGTGATCGGGGCCTCCCGAGCACCCGCAGTCACCGCCACGGGCGGCCCGATGCTCAGGCCCTCGCGCCGGGATGATGGAACACCGACGCCGAACCCCGACGGAGAACATCCTCAGCGGCCCGGACCTCCAGATCAGCCACCTCCCATCGGGATCCGCGGCTCCCGAGTCCACAGGCCGAGCCGGGCGGAGTCACAGGACTCCGCGATGTTGATCAGCGCCGCCCGCGTTGGAAGTTCTGCGAACCACAGCTCCACGATGTCGGTGCAGCAGGCCCAGCACTCCGGGGCTCCAAACGGCGATCCCCAGTAAGGCATCGCCCGCCCCGCGATGTATCCAACGCTGCGCCGCCGCTGCTGCTGGAGCTCTGGTCGGTCCCGGCAGGAAAGGCCGCGCCAATCCAGTAGGTAGGCTGCTGGGGGGGGGGGGGGCGAGGATGCGACTCGAATAATAGTTACATCCTCTCCAGGAAGCGACTGAAGGACGGTATCCCCCTTACCGTACCCTCTTCCCCCACATAAAGACATAAAAAAAACACAGAAAACACACTTCAACATAACAAAAAAACAAAAAGCTACCGGACTGATGGTGGAGGCAGCTAACACTAGCGCCACCGGAAATACAATGAGTCAATGAGTAAATAGACTTTAGACTTTTGGGGTACAGCGTGGATACAGGCCCTTCGGCCCACCGAGTCCACGCTGACGACGATCACCCCATACACTAGTTCTGTCCTACGCACTAGGATTAATTTTACAAATTTACCAAAGCCACTTAACCTACAAACCTGTACGTCTTCGGAATGTGGGAGGAAACCAGAGCACCCAGAGAAAACCCACACGGTCCCAGGGAGAACATGCACAGACAGCACCCACACAGACAGCAGCCGTACACTGTGCGCAAATTTGCTGTGAGCACGTTTTGGCCCCATATTTGAGGAAGGCTGTTGCTCTGAGAGGGTCCAGAGGAGGTTTACAAGAATGATTCCAGGAATGAGTGGGTTAGAATATGATGAGCGTTTAATGGCACTGGGCCTGTACTCACTGGAGTTTAGAAGATTGAGGGGGGACCTCATTGAAACACAGAATAATGAAAGGCATAGATAGTGGGTGTGGAAAGGATGTTTCCACTGGTGGGAGAGTCGAGGACCAGAGGTCACAGCCTCAGAATTAAAGGGCGCTCTTTTAGAAAGGGGGTGAGGAGGAATTTCTCTAGTCAGAGGGTAGTTAATCTGTGGAACTCATTGCCGCAGAGGGCTGTGAAGGTGAAGTCAGTGGATATTTTTATGGCAGAGATTGACAAATTCTTGATTAGAACGGGTGTCAAGGGTTTTGGGGAGAAGGCAGGAAAATGGGATTAGGAGGCAGAGATCAGTCATGATTGAATGGCGGGGTAGACTCAATGGGCCGAATGGCCTAATTCTACTCCGATAAGTTGTTAACTTGTGACAAGATCGAACCCAGGTCTCTGACGTTGTGAAGCAACAACTCTACTGCTGTGCCACCGTGCTGCCCTAAACACTCCTTTCATAGGACATTATTTTAAAAAATAACGCATCAATTGGCTGCCATTAAGAAATCAGACAATGGCGACTATTTACAGATCACTCCTACACATTATGACTGCACCATGCTTGTGTCACTGCACATCACTCTTTCATAGCTATTACAACTGATTTTCATGGCAGCAGCAGATCATAAATTGCCAATAGAGAAAGAGAGTGTTACATATTCATTGCATTTCCTAGTCTAGTCCCACAACCCTTCTTCAAGTTTATAAAATCCAGGTATGAATTTACTAACCTGATGTCATTATACCATTGTTATGGGGCAGATCCTCGGGCATTTCATTCTGCAAACTTGGCTCTGAGAGTAAATCGATCATTGATACTTGCGTAGGGAGTAGATCAGTGACAGAATGAGCAGAGAGTATGTCACTCCCAGAAGAAGGCATTGAACTGTGAATACAGATTTAAGAGACATCTTTAACCAATAGAGTCATAGAGTTACCGTGTCTTACAACATGGAAACAGGCCCTTCGGACTGGCCAACATGTCCCATCTACACTAGACCCACCTACCTGCATTTGGCCCATATCCTTCTAAACCTGTGCTATCCATGTACCTCTGTAAATGGTCCTTAAACATTGCGACAGTCCCAGCCTCAACTACCGCTTCTGGCAGCTTGTTCCATACACCCACCACCCTTTGTGTGATAAAGTTACCCTCAGATTCTTATTAAATTCCCCCCCCCCCCCCACCTTAAACCTATGTCCTCTGGTCCTCGATTCCCCTACTCTGGGCAAGACTCTGTACGTCTCCCGATCTATTCCTCTCATAATTGTATACACCTCTATACGATCATCCCTCATCCTCCTGCGCTCCAAGGAATTGAGCCCAACTTGCTCAACCTCTATCTAGAGCTCAGGCCCTCGATTCCTGGCAACATCCTTGTAAATCTTCTCTGCACCCTTTCCAGCTTGACAATATTTTTCCCATAACATGGTGCCCAAAACTGGAGACAATAATATTTAAAATACTTTTAATTACGTTAAATTATCCAAAACTTCTGTTATATTATTCTGGTTTTGGGTCAAATCCCTGGACATCAATGTCTATTAGTAAAACACAAAGTGTTAGAGTAACTCAGCATCTATGGAGGAAATAGATAAGTGTCATTTTGGGTCGGGACCCTTCATCAGACTGATTGTGGTGCAGGGGAGAAAGCTGGAAAGGAGATGGGGGTGGGTCTAAGCCTGGCAAGTGTAGATTCAAGATTGAAGAGAGTTTATTGTCATGTGTTCCAGATAGGACAATGAAATTCTTGCTTTGCTTCAGCACCACAGAACATAGTAGGTATGAATAATACAGAACAGATCAGTGTGTCCATATACCATTATATAAATATATGCACACATGAATAAATAAACTGATAAAGTGCAAATAAACAGATAATGGGCTATTAATGTTCAGAGTTTTGTATGAGTTGAATTTAATAGCCTGATGGCTGTGGGGAAGTAGCTATTCCTGAACCTGGGACGTTGTAGTCTTCAGGCTCCTGTATCTTCTACCTGAAGGTAGCAGGGAGATGAGTGTGTGGCCAGGATGGTGTGGGTCGTTGATGATGCTGCCAGCCTTTTTGAGGCAGCGACTGCGATAGATCCCCTCGATGGTAGGGAGGTCAGAGCCGATGATGGACTGGGCAGTGTTTACTACTTTTTGTAGTCTTTTCCGCTCCCGGGCACTCAAGTTGCCGAACTAAGCTACGTAATCCATTTATCTCACTTTCCTAGTCCCTTTACCCTCTCCCCCACCCGATCCATCCATATCCTCCCTCTGGTTTCACATTTCCGTCTTATCGAACACTCTATGTCTCCTTTTCATCTCGAGCCTTTGTCCATCCATCTGCCAACAAAACCACCCTCAGCTTGAAATCGCTTATCGCTTGCCAGGCTTGGTCCCAACCCCAACCCCACCCCCCCCCCCCCCCCCCCCCCCCCCCCCCTCTAGTGCAATATGTCTGAAAAAGAGTCCTTATCTAACACATTGCCTATTCATGTTTTCTAGAGATGCCTATCATGCTGAGTAACTCCAGAACTCAGTATTTCACTCTCAATTCCAGCATCTACAGTTTCTTGTGTGTCAATGTCTATTGGTTGGTCCTGTGCATAACTTACAGCACTTTCGGTATAGAGCATCAAAACAGGCCCTTCGGCCCACTCAGTCACGATGACCATTGATCACTAGTTCTATGTTATCCCACCTTTGCATCCACTCCCCACCACACTAGGGCCAATGTTGAAGAAGCCAATCACCTACAAACTCGCATGTCTTTGGGACGTGGGTGGAACCCAGAGGAAACCCACGCGGTCACAGGGAAAACATTCAAACTCTACACAAACAGCAGCCGAGGTCAGGATCGAAGCCTGTCTCTGGCACAGTAAAACAGTGGCTCTACCAGCTGCGCCACTGTGCCACTGCAACTTATCCATCCCTTTCTCACAGGCCAGGGTCCCGCAGCAACCATGTTAGTGCCAATCTATGAAGGACCATGGCATGCTTGTGATATGACCAAGGAACCCCTGGATGTTGCAATACAGCAAGGAGAGCCTCGAAGCATAAAATGGAGTATTCCCAAGAGACAGTGGAAGGTAAGTACAGGGGCATTTAAAGAGATACAGCTCCCCTTTGCCCCCTCAATGGTTTGATTTTTTTTTAAATTTTCTGTACCTGGATATTGAAACAGAGCTGGTTATAGTTTGGGCTTGGCTTCCTTCATCTGTATTCTGATTATCTCCTTCTGACTGTGACTGGGTGGACGACAATCCAACTGTAGAAGTAGATCCCACTTCTGCCGAGACAACTTTAGGCTGCAGAGTTTTAATTTAAAAAAGGTACTTTTTAATTAATAATTAAATTAATAAACCATTACACATTGTGATATACAGTGCATTCAGAAAGTATTCAGACCCTTCACTTTTCCACATTTTGTTACGTTACAGCTTTATTTTTAAATGGATTAAATTCTCTTTTTTATCATCAATCTACACACAATACCCCAAAATGAAGGTGAAAACAGGTGTTACATAATTATTCATGTACTTTGCTATGACACTCAAAATTCATCCATTGATTATCCTTAAGATGTTTCTGCAACTTGATTGGAGTCCACCAGTGGTAAATTAAATTGATTGGACATGATTTGGAAAGGCACACGCCTGTCTATATAAGGTCCCACAGTTGACAGTGCATGTCAGAGCAAAAACCAAGCCATGAAGACGAAGGAATTGTCCGTAGACCTCCGAGACAGGATTGTGTCGACACAGATCTGGGGAAGGGTATAAAGCAATTTCTGCAGCATTGCAGGTCCCGAAGGGCACAGTGGCCTCGGTCATTCTTAAATAGAAGAACTTTGGAACCACCAGAACTCTTCATAGAGTTGGCCGCCCGGTCAAACTGAGCAATCGGGGGAGAAGGGCCTTGGTCAGGGAGGTGACCAAGAACCCAATGGTCACTCTGACAGAGCTCCAGAGTTCCTCTGTGAAGATGGGAGAACATTCCAGAAGGACAACTATATCTGCAGCACTCCACCAATCAGGCCTTTATGGTAGAGTGGCCAGACGGAAGCCACTCCTCAGTAAAAGGCACATGACAGCCCGCTTGGAGTTTGCCAAAAGGCCCCTAAAGACTTTCAGACCATGAGAAACAAGATTCTCTGGTCTGATGAAACCAAGATTGAACTCTTTGGCCTGAATGCCAGCGTCACATCTGGAGTAAACCAGGCAACGCTCATCACCTGGCCAATACCATACCTATGGTGAAGCATGGTGATGACAGCATCATGCTGTGGGGATGCTTTTCAACGGCAGGAACTGGGAGAATAGTCAGGATCGAGGAAAAGATGAACGGAGCAAAGTACAGAGGGATCATTGATGAAAACCTGCTCCAGAGCGTTCTGGACCTCAAACTGGGGCGGATGTTCGCCTTCTAACAGTACAACGACCCTAAGCACACAGCCAAGACAACGCAGGAGTGACTTTGTGACAAGTTTGTGAATGTCATTGAGTGGCCCAGCCAGAGCCTGGATTCGAACCCGATTGAACATCTCTGGAGTGCCTGAAAATAGCTGTGCATTGACGCTCCCCATCCAACCTGACACAGCTTGAGAGGATCTGCAGAGAAGAATGGGAGCAATTACCTAAATACAGGTATGCCAAGCTTGTAGCGTCATGCTCAAGAAGACTTGAGGTTGTAATCGCTGCCAAAGGTGCCTCAGCAAAGTACTGAGTAAAGGGTCTGAATACTTATGTAAATGTGATATTTCAGTTATTTCTTTTGAATTACTTTGCAAACGTTTCTAAACACCTGTTTTCACTTTTTTATTATGGGGTATTGTGTGTAGATAGATGATAAAAAAAATGGATTTAATCCATTTTAGGATAAGGCTGTGATGTAACAAAATGTGGAAAAAGTGAATGGGTCTGAATACTTTCTGAATGCACCATATGATATATAGAATGAAAACATTTTTTATTTAACATTAGCCTTTGATGAGTAGTATTTTGAGAAAAATGAAAGAAAACACAAACTCTACCTACACATATGCAATGCAACGAACACTTTAAATAATGTTTCAAAGCAGTAAATTATCAGAAATATATTGAGGAAAATCTCAGATATCACGGCAATATTTCAATAACTTCACAAGTGACCTATATCTGCACAGTGCACTCCCCACTGGATGCTGGTAGTTCTGTTATAATGCCATAGTGGCATTCCTAAGAAACCTCATGTTACAGAAGATTGCATTGAGACAGTGTATAGAAGATTGTAAAGACAGTAAGAAAATTAGGATTAAGGGCGAGAGAGTTTCTTGGAATAACAGAGCTATTTTTCCTGCAGGATTTCATAAATGAAGATCTTCCCCAAAGCTTATTTCTGTTACTGCAAGATAAAAACACTAAAGGTTGTATGTTACATCGTTAATAGAGCATTGGTGCATACGTGTCAACAGAAGCAATTGCTTGTCAATTTCTATGGCCACCCCTGGCTAAAGTAGCAGTTGTGTCCTTATAGACAATGGTATCTGAATCCTGGGGGGATGTTGCATCAAAACTTTTTACCTGTTTAAATCCAAGACAGTTTTTTTTTTTATGCTGTCTATTTCCAAAGTAACTTTCAAGTGGTTCTCTAGTCCCCAATCAAAATCGCATTATAACCAATTCAGTTCACATAATGAAAATAGTGTTCTTTCATTTATCATTCGCATTATATCAATTTGTGTTATGGAAGCAAGCATTCTAGCAGAACTATAGCAGGGTGTAGAAAGAGCTGCCAGAGGAAATAGTTGAGGCAGGTACTATAACAACATTGAAAATACATTTGGACAGGTACATTGATAGGAAAGGTTTGGAGAGATAAGGGCCAATGCAGGCAGGTGGGCTAGTGTAAATAGGGCAGCTTGGTCGGCATGGGCAAGTTGGGCCGAAGGGCCTGTTTCTGTGCTGTATGACTCTATGTCAATATTATAAGTACTTTGGGCTGGGAGCAGTACTGTCAGGATAGGAAATGGTAGTACATCTTACCCAGGGTCATTCTGGGATCGACACAAAAAGCTGGACAGGCAGCATCTCTGGACAGAAGGAATGGGTGACGTTTCAGGTCGAGACCCTTCTTCAGACTGGGATCACCGGGTTTGGAGGGTTTTGACTGGGACTAATCAAAATGGTGGCATAACATTTCCAGCATGGGAACAGTATAGCCCAAATGCAAAAGCATGTTAAATAAGGTAATATGAAAGGGAAACTCCTCCATTCATGAAATAATAACTTTGCATTAGCCAAGGCTCCCAGAAGATGCTGTACCCACATAGAAAATTGAACTATTGCATTAATCAGAAAAGATTGCACACCTTTGTGACCATAACAACAACAAAATTCTTCTCATCAATCTTGTATTCCTTGAGTTGAATATCATTGTTTAAAATCTTCCCAGCATATATCAGCTTCTGACAAGCAACAGGGAAATTAACGCCCTTCTCCGCTTCAATACGTTCTTTCAGGACTTGTACCTGCCAAGTAACATTTTAATAGATTGTTAATAAATAATCAAACATATAATTGGGAATAACCAGAACAATAAACCATGCAGCTCAAATGTTACAAATTTAATATCTTATATATCATGCTTAACATTTCCTGAAAGTCCTCTCAAAGTCTTTTAACTCTCCCCTACTAATTTTCAGGTTTCTAGCACAATATAATGTCTCGCTGAACCACACCAGCCACCGGAGGCCAATGCCCCTGGAACCATGACACAAGAGCTAATGTCTTCAGAAGAGTAAAAGATAAAAAATGCAGAGTAAAACTGCTGATGCTGGAAATCGGAAAAAAAAACATTACATTAATACTAAGGCCTGAGCTGAAATGTTAACTCAATTTCTTTCCAAAATGCTGCCTAACCTGCTGAGAGGTTTCCAGCATTTTCTGTGTTTAGTTTTAGTTTTAGAGATGCAGCGCGGAAACAGGCCCTTCAGCCCACCGAGTCCACACCGATCAGCAATCCCCGCACATTTACACAAATCTACACACACAAGTGACAATTTACACTTATACCAAGTATACAAACCCAAGCCAATTTACCTACAAACCTGTACGTCTTTGGAGTGTGGGAGGAAACCGAAGATCTCGGAGAAAACCCACACGGTCATGGGGAGAACGTACAAACTCCGTAGAGATAGCACCCGTGGTCGGGATCGAACACGGGTCTCCGGTGTTACAAGTGCTGTAAGGCAGCAACTCTACCGCTGCGCCACTGCGCCACCCCTGCCGTTTATACACTCCCTCTGTAATGTATCACGCTAACTGATTACGACCAGGCAAATAGTGATAAACTTCTCAATAGCCTCTGTGCCTCCATGTTAAATATCAAAACAATTATCCGAGGTTTCAGTACTGAGTGCTTCCCTGAACAAGTAGATAAAATCTGCCAATGCCTCTGGAACCATGACTCAAGACCTAATGTCTTCAGGAGAGCAAAAGATGAAAAATGCAGATCAAAACAACAATGTTGGCCTAAATAGTGCATCATAAATTTCCTCACCAATGGAATTTATTTAGACTTTAGACTTTACAGATACAACACAGAAACAGACCCTTCGGCCCACAGAGCCTGTGCTATCTCAGATTCAGATTCAGATTCAGATTCAATTTTAATTGTCATTGTCAGTGTACAATACAGAGACAACGAAATGCATTTAGCATCTCCCTGGAAGAGCGACATAGCAAATGATTTAAATAAATAATAATAAGTGATAATAAGTGTCCGGGGGGTGGGGGGCTGATTGGCAGTCACCGAGGTACGTTGTTGAGTAGAGTGACAGCCGCCGGGAAGAAGCTGTTCCTGGACCTGCTGGTTCGGCAACGGAGAGACCTGTAGCGCCTCCCGGATGGTAGGAGGGTAAACAGTCCATGGTTGGGGTGAGAGCAGTCCTTGGCGATGCTGAGCGCCCTCCGCAGATAACGCTTGCTTTGGACAGACTCAATGGAGGGGAGCGAGGAACCGGTGATGCGTTGGGCAATTTTCACCACCCTCTGCAATGCCTTCCGGTCGGAGACAGAGCAGTTGCCATACCATACTGTGATGCAGTTGGTAAGGATGCTCTCGATGGTGCAGCGGTAGAAGTTCACCAGGATCTGAGGAGACAGATGGACCTTCTTCAGTCTCCTCAGGAAGAAGAGACGCTGGTGAGCCTTCTTGATCAGAGTTGAGGTATTGTGGGTCCAAGAGAGGTCATCGGAGATGTTGACTCCCAGGAACCTGAAGCTAGAAACACGTTCCACCTCCGTCCCGTTAATGTGGATGGGGGTGTGCGTGCCGCCCCTGGACTTCCTGAAGTCTACAATGAGCTCCTTGGTCTTCTTGGAGTTAAGGGCCAGGTTGTTGTCAGCGCACCATGCTGCTAAGTGCTGGACCTCCTCCCTGTAGGCCGACTCATCGTTGTTGCTGATGAGGCCAATCACCGTTGTATCATCTGCATACTTGATGATGGTGTTAGTACCATGTACAGGTGTGCAGTCATAGGTGAAGAGGGAGTAGAGGAGGGGGCTCAGCACACAGCCCTGTGGAACGCCGGTGTTCAGGGTGAGGGTTGAAGAGGTGTGCTTGTCTAACCTAACAGACTGGGGTCTGTTGGTTAGAAAGTCCAGTATCCAGTTGCAGAGGGAGGGGTCGATGCCCAGGTTACCGAGTTTGGTGATCAGTTTTGATGGTATAATGGTGTTGAATGCTGAGCTGTAATCGATGAACAGCATTCTTACGTAAGTGTCTCTGTTGTCGAGGTGGGAGAGGGCGGAGTGAAGTGCCGTTGAGATGGCATCCTCCGTACTCCTGTTCTTGCGGTAGGCAAACTGATAGGGATCCAGTGTGGGGGGTAGGCAGCTTTTGAGGTGTGCCAGGACCAGCCTCTCGAAGCACTTGGTGATGATGGGGGTAAGTGCAACTGGGCGGAAGTCGTTGAGGCTTGCCGCAGTGGAGTGTTTTGGCACTGGCACGATGGAGGTGGATTTAAGGCACGTGGGGACAACTGCTTGGGCAAGTGACAGGTTGAAGATGTCAGTCCAGACGTCTGTCAGCTGCGCAGCACAGGCCCTGAGCACGCGCCCGGGGATGCCGTCAGGGCCAGCAGCTTTACGTGCATTAGTCCTACTCAGTGCCACGAATACGTCGTAGGGGGTGAGTGTGAGGGGTTGGTGATCGGCAGGTAGCACAGCCTTGATGGCTGTCTCTAGATTGTCCCTGTCGAAGCGGCCATAGAAGTGGTTAAGCTCCTCAAGGAAGGAGGCGTCGCTGGATGTGGGGGTGGTGTTGGAGGGTCTGTAGTCCGTGATGGCCTGGATGCCTTGCCACATGCGTCGGGGGTCGGAGTTGTTGTTGAAGTGCTCCTCAATCCTGAGCTTATGGCAGTGCTTGGCCTTCTTGATGCCCCTCTTCAGGTTAGCCCTGGCTGAACTGTAGGCTCGAGCATCGCCTGACCTGAAAGCGGTGTCCCGTGCTTTCAGCAGTAGCCTGACCTCGCTGTTCATCCATGGCTTCTGATTCGGGAATATGGTCACCTGTTTGAGGGAGGTGACACTATTGATGGTGGAGTTTATAAAGTCCAGAACAGAGGATGTGTAGGAATCAATGTCCGTGTGGGAGTCAAGGGTGGCCTGGGCTGCAAACGCCTTCCAGTCAGTGTTTCCAAAACACTGCTGAAGTGTGAAGTCCGCTTCCTCTGACCAGACTTTAACTGTCCTCACAGTTGGTTTAACCCGTCTGATGAGTGGGGAGTACTTAGGGAGCAGGAACAATGAGACGTGATCTACAGTCCCCCTTCCTAATCCAGCCTTGAAATTTTATTTTGTTCAAAACAGCCCTGTTTGTTCCACTATCTACACAGCATCGCCTGCCAATATTCTCAGGTTTAATGTGCACCTGTCTAATAACCTCTTATTTCTGCTTATGCAGTAAGATCATAGCTGATCCAATCTTACTGATGTCTGAAAAAGGCTCCTGGCCTGAAACGTTGTCTGCCCTAAGATAATTGCCATTGACTTAATTTACTTAATTATTATTATTAATTTTGTGAATGTATTTTTAAAAACTGCTGTTATGTAACAGTTATTAACACTTTAAAGTGGTTATTACACATAACATTATTTTAACTCACTGCATAATAAAAGCAATACGGCAGGCACGTGAAATATATGGTCACAATTGCATATATCAGGCCAAACGAAAAAAATATCAAAGCACTTTAAACCTCTCTCTTATTATATAAACAATGTGTGCATAAAAGCAAAATTCTATTAACATCAATGGAATTAAGTCACTAGTTAATTTGTATTGTGAGTTCACCAAGGAGTTAATCTATCCTTTAAAATAACTGCTACATCTATTCCGAATTCACTTGATCAAACAGAAAGAGTAGAAATAATATGTTTTCTGTAAATGGCAATGTCTTCCAACAATCCCGTATCAAGTATCAGTCTAGATTGTACATACGGTTTCTTTGGTATTCCAACACAGAGGAGAATCATGAGTGTGTTAATGGAGGAAGTGACATTTTCACAGTTAAATAACATCTTTGTACAATTATTTATTTTTATTTTATTTTATTATTTATTTCGAACAGAAATAAACAGAACAATACAAGTTAACACTCCAAGGTAGACAAAAATGCTTGAGAAACTCAGCGGGTGAGGCAGCATCTGTGGAGCGAAGGAATAGGTGACGTTCTCTGCGGTCTCTGCAGAGAACGGGGAGGAGATGGGAAGATGTGGCCAGTGGTGGGATCCCGTTGGAGGTGGCGAAAATGTCGGAGGATTATCTGTTGTATGTGACAGCTGGGTGGGTGGAAGGTGAGGACAAGGGGGACTCTGTCCTTGTTACGAGTGGGGGGATGGGGAGTGAGAGCGGAGCTACGGGATGTGGAGGAGACCCTGGTGAGAGCCTCATCTATAGTCGAAGAAGGGAACCCCCGTTCCCTAAAGAATGAGGACATCTCCGATGCCCTGGTTTGGAACATCTCATCCTGGCTGCAGATGCGGCGGAAACGGAGGAATTGGCAGTAGGGGATAGAGTCCACTCCACAGGTTTTATGGAATGAGATATAAATGCTCCCATTGGGTCAAGCATTTATACTTTAGTACATTTAGTTATCCCATTTATGTGTAAACAGATACAGCTTCTTGGTACCTGATCTTCTCATGGCCACACAGTTTATGTGGATTATTAATATTCCCAGAATATAGCAAATTACACCACACATTTGGAATCAATTATCCAACAGGCTACTAAATTGCTGACTATACAGCACGGCCAAGATATTAATAATATCTCCAAATGTCAATGATAATATTAATCCGAATATACCTTCAAGTATTGATCCTTTCAACGATGACTAGTTATCACTGTAGGTATCCCTACAATAGGGTAAATGGAGTTGGACGACACAATGAATTAAACAGTGTAGAACGTAGGGAACACCTCGCTGTATTCGTTGAA
This sequence comes from Amblyraja radiata, assembly GCF_010909765.2. NCBI lineage: Eukaryota > Metazoa > Chordata > Chondrichthyes > Rajiformes > Rajidae > Amblyraja > Amblyraja radiata. The sequence goes on from NC_045990.1 coordinate 17,452,114, forward strand.
CACCTTCGCCCAGTCCACCTAAACCTACTTGATCTCCCGGTTGCTAAACACTTTGACTCCCCCTCCCTTTCCCACACTGACCTTTCTGTCCTGCTCCACTGTGACCACCCGAACAGCATGATTTTTGCTGCTGCTAAAGTAATCAAAAACTAACCTTTATCAAAAAATATTTTTCTGTCTAAAATTATGTTAAACAAATGTCTCTAGAAAAACCTTCCCTTATGTTCTGACAACAGACAATGGAATTCTTACTAGCAACAGCACGACAGGCCTGTAAACACAGTACACATAGATAATATATAATAAACAAAAAATCTATGTATGTGGTTCATACGTTCATATGTGATAGGAGCAGTATTAGGCCATTTGGCCCATCAAGTCGACTTCACCATTCAATCATGGCTCATCTATCTGTCCCTCTTAACTCCATTCTCCTGCCTTCTCCCCATAACCCCTGACACCCGTACCAATCAATAATCTATCAATCTCTGCCTTAAAAATATCCATTGACTTGGCCTCCACAGCCTTCTGTTCACAGTTGAAGAACTCGGTGCAATTTTGGTCACCCCAAAGTACAAAAAAATGTGGTTGTGGTGGAGAGGGTGCAGAGATTCTCCGGGAAGAAGCATTTCATTTATGAGGAGAAACTGGCCTTGTTTTCCTTGGAGAAATGGAGGCTGAGAGGTGATCTGACAGAGTACGCAAAATTATGAGAGATATAGAAATGGTGGATGGTAGGAAATATTTCTCCAAGGAAGTGGCAACTAAAACAAGAGGGTATATGTGCATCATAAGAGGTTTAGAGGAATGTTTCCACCCAAATAGCACATGGAAATTAGAACTCGCTGCTTACATGGGTGTGGAAGCAGGTTCTCCCACATTTGCAACTTATCTAGATAAGCACTTGAAAGCTATAAACCAAGTGCTGATAAACGAATACAGCCAGGTACTTGATGATAAGCATGGTCACGGTGAACTGACAGTTTAGTTTAGGTTTGAGATAAATCTGCATTTAGGAAACAGGCCCTTCAGCCCACCATGTCCGTGCAGACCTGCACATAGAAACATAGAAAATAGGTGCAGGAGGAGGCCAATCGGCCCTTCGAGCTAGCACCGCCATTCATTGTGATCATGGCTGATCGTCCCCTATTAATAACCCGTGCCTGCCTTCTCCCCATATCCCTTGACTCCACTAGCCCCTGGAGCTCTATCTAACTCTCTCAAAGAGTACACTACCACACGCTACACACTGGGGACATTTTACAATCTTTACTGTAACAATTAACCTACAACCCTGTACATTTTTGAATGTGGGAGGAAACCGGGCCCCCCGGGGAAAACCCACGCTGTCACAGGGAGAACATACAAACTCCGTACAGACAGCACCCGTAGTTAAGATCAAACCTGGAGTATTGCGTACAACCTGGAGTATTGCGTACAGTTTTGGTCTCCTAATCTGAGGAAAGACATTCTTGCCATAGAGGGAGTACAGAGAAGGTTCACCAGACTGATTCCTGGGATGGCAGGACTTTCATATGAAGATTCAAGATTCAAGATTCAAGATTCAATTTATTTGTCATTTGGACCCCTTGAGGTCCAAACGAAATGACGTTTCTGCAGCCATACATTACAAACAAAAAGACCCGAGACACAACATAATTTACATAAACATCCATCACATTGCTGTGATGGAAGGCAAAAAGAAACTTATCTGTCCACTGCACTCCACTAGAGTGGATAGAAAGAATGAAGATATGAAGAAAGACTGGATAGACTCGGCTTGTACTCGCTAGAATTTAGAAGATTGAGGGGGGATCTTATAGAAACTTACAAAATTCTTAAGGGATTGGACAGGCTAGATACAGGAAGATTGTTCCCGATGTTGGGGAAGTCCAGAACAAGGGGTCACAGTTTAAGGATAAGGGGGAAATCTTTTAGGACCGAGATGAGGAAAACATTTTTCACACAGAGAGTGGTGAATCTCTGGAATTCTCTGCCGCAGAAGGTAGTTGAGGCCAGTTCATTGGCTATATTTAAGAGGGAGTTAGATGTGGCCCTTGTGGCTAAAGCGATCAGGGGGTATGGAGAGAAGGCAGGTACAGGATACTGAGTTGGATGATCAGCCATGATCGTATTGAATGGCGGTGCAGGCTCGAAGGGCCGTATGGCCTACTCCTGCACCTATTTTCTATGTTTCTATGTCTTTGCAGCTGTAAGGCAGCAACTCTACCGCTGTGCCAACGTGATGCCCACCGTGTCTTCTGTGCTATATGACTATTTTAAACCCCTGTGGGAAGCAGTTCTGGGATCTCCTTGTACGCACAAAATCAGGTTTCACGGTACAACTCAGTCAGAATGCTTCCCTTTGTTCCACTCTGCCAAGTAGTAATGGATTAATGTTTCAAAAAGCCTGAGCACAAAGTCTAGGTAGAGGCGCCATCTTTAAATTAGAAATTCAAGAAGTCATAATAATATGGTTGAAGTCTGCTAGATTCTAAATTAAACTATCCCTTTCCAATGGACATTAAAAGTTTCATTGTGTCATGGTCTTATCTGGATAGAAACATGCTCTTTGGCCCAACATGTAAGAGATTTTTGACTTTTGGCACATGGATACGCAGGGATTGGGGGATATGGATTATGTGTAGGCAGATAAGAGACAGTCTGGATATCATGTTTAGCTCAGCCATTGTGGCCTGTTCCTCTGCTGTACTAAATCTGTTCAATACATTTTAAATCCACACCATCCATCAAGCACCAATTCCTCCACATGTGGAGGAAATAGATGACATTTCAGGTCGGGACCCTCCAGCACTTTGTGTTTTGTTCAATATTCCAGCATCTGTAGCTTCTTGTGTCTTCAATTTACTTAAATCCAATTTTCTTCTTCCCATATTCTGATCAACTCCACACCCAGATTCTACCACTCTCCCATACACAAACTGTGGTCAATTAACTTGGCACTGCCCACTGGTAAAGATTCTTCTCAGAATCTTGGCCAATATTATTCACTTAATGATAACATCAAAGCCACGGTATTGAACAAGAATAAACTGCAGGTATTAGAAAATGTAGAATAAAAACAGAAAATGCTGGAAATTTTCCATCCCATTCTCACCTACTGGTATCTGTGTTGTTACAATGAGGCTCAACATAAGCTTGAGGAACAATGTCTCAGGTTCCATCTAGATACAAGTCAGTATTAATTTCTACAGCTTAAAAGTATCCTGATTTCCCTGTTTGTATCAGACGCCCATCTTTGATAGTTTTCTTCAAATAGTTTATTAATATCACATGTACTGAGAGACAATATAACCATATAACCATATAACAATTACAGCACGGAAACAGGCCATCTCGACCCCTCTAGTCCGTGCCGAACACATAATCTCCCCTAGTCCCATATACCTGCGCTCAGACCATAACCCTCCATTCCTTTCCCATCCATATAACTATCCAATTTATTTTTAATATACAATCAAAAGCTTTTGTTTGCTTGTTGTCCAATCAATGAAAAGATTATACATGAATACAATCTAGACTTCCACAGTGTACAGATAATTGATAAAGGATGCAGCATTTAGAATCAGAATCAGAATCAGAATGCTTTATTGTCATTGCATGTGGCACATACGAGATTACTGTGTCTCTCCATTTAAAAGAACTTCAAACATTCACATACTCATACTTTTTACACTCCCTCCCTCCCCAAACCCACCCATGGATTCACATTTATATAAATTAACACTCTCTCCCACCCCCCCTCCTTCCCCATAACCCGCTCCCGAGACAGAGTTCAGTTCCAAGATTGCTGATGGGTAAAAGCTGTTCTTGAGTCTGGCAGTGCGTGACTTTAGCGACCTGTACCTTTTTCCTGAGGGCAGCAGTGTGAAAAGGTGGTGACAAGGATGTGTAATGTCTTTCACGATATTACAGGTCCTGCTGCGGCATCTGGAGTGGTAAATGTCCTCCAGAGGTGTAAGTTATTGGGGCAAATCCTCCAAAATTATGGAAGAACTCGGATAAGGACATGGACATTTTAAAAAGACAGATTTGCTGGCTGCAACGGAAAACCCCCCAATCCACAAAGAAAGAATCAGTTTCAAGTTTCAAACCTGTCTGGCCTGTGGACTTGGGCATCACACAACTATGCGAATGGTGTGAGCAGGAAAGGCTGAGACGGAGATAACGAGATTATCTTGGAAACACAAAGGAAGGTACCGTGCCTCAGCAGACGGTGGTAAACAGGCCAGCAGCAAGCACAATCACCATCGTGGATGACCCACCCATCGGGACAATGGGAGCCCATCCAGGCGATGGGATAACGATCAGGCTGAGGGATCATGACATCAGCAAACCCCTTATCATCGGAAGCCTATTGTTCATGCCAGATCAAAACTGGGAATCATCAAAAGAACCCTTTTATCCAGAGGACCACCTGAGGGTTTCAAAGGAAACTCAGGTATAAAAGCCAGAGTCAAGCCAGAACTCGCTCTCTTTCTGCTCTGCTGGACGGCTCGTGAGCCTGCATCGACCTAGCTGTGAGTATCCCGGTGACCTGGTGAAGTTCCCGAAATAGGAGGTTGAGAGGAGAAAGGGAAAGGGGGAGTATACTTGCAAGTAAAATTGTGTAAAGTAAGTTTTACGACGTGCCCGATAGTTTTCCGTCCATAGTCTTAGTTTAAAGCATAAGTTTAGCCACGTATTATGTAGTGTTGGTGAGATTCGCTTTCTCATTGTTTAATAAACCCTGTAAATTTTAGACTTGCTTTGAGTCCATCTTGGTTTCTGTTTTCTCTCATCAGCACACTCTGGTCAATTCAACCTTTTATCATATCCCACCATAATTCCGAGGTCTAGAACCTAGGGGAATCCCTTTTGTTGTATTCTCTCTCTTGAAAACCGCTCGAGTGGAGTGGTGGCCGTTTGACCCTCCGACAAGGGAGAGAATAACTCGGGCAGTTGGGCCCGAAGTGGAGTAAAGGGAAACTAAACCCCTACAGAGGGGGCAGGGGGAGTCTGATTAAAGATAGTTCAAAGGTCTCTAATGGGTTAGATGGGAGGTCAGGACAGCACTCTAGCTGATGAAAGGACCATTCAGTTGCCTGGTAACAACTGTTTCCGAATCTAGAGGTATGCATTTTCCGAGGAACCGCCCCTCTTATTACGCTTAGGCCTTAAAATCTAGTGGTATCAATATTGATTTCTCTAACTTCAAGTAATCCTTGATTTTCCGCTCTCTCCATCCCTCCCCCACCCTAGTTCTCTTACTTGTTAAACTGTCCTCTTGATTAATTTTAACCCTCATTGTCACCTTCCTCTCAGCCAACAATGAACCATTGTGCATTTCCTTGATCACCATCTGCTTTGATCTGTCCTCTTCACACCTTACATGCTCTTTGTACCCTTACAGTCTGAAGAAGGGTCTCGACCCGAACGTCACCCATTCCTTCTCTCCAGAGATGTTGCCTGTCCCACTGAGTTACTCCACCACTTTGTGTCTATCTTCAATGGAAGGTAGGTTGGTTTGTGTTCTGGTCTGGGCTACGTCCACAACTCTCTTGAGTATTGGATGGAACTGTTCCCAAATTGGGTTTAATGCATCACAATAAGATGTTTTCTACAGTTCATCTGTAAAAGTTGGTGGGTTGTTCAGGACATGCCGAACCTCCTAAGCCTTCGAAGAAAGTATAGGTGTTGGCGTGCTTTATTCATATTGGCTCATCTTTTTCCTTTCTCGGAAAGTGAAGGGTATACCCAGTCTGACCAACCAGGTACATTTCCTACTTGACATGTTGCAATGCATACATTCTTTTGCCTGTGTCCTCATTCTCTTTCATTCACCAGTATTACCTCATCAAAGATATTCCCCACACCCTCTCAGCACTTTACAAAAATGTAGTCTCCTTCTCAGTTTCAGAATCATCAACCCAACATATTCGTTTTGTTGCTCTTTCCACAGATGTGGTCTGCCCTGCTGAATAATTTCAGCAAACTCTGTTTTAAGTAGAAACAAAGAACTGCAGATAGACTCAAAAAGCTGGAGCAATTCAGCTGGACAGGCATCACCTCTGGAGAGAAGGTGACGTTTTGGGTTGAGACCCTTCTTCAGACCGCTGGTTTATACCTAGAGCCCCTCCTCCAGGCCTGAGCCAGCCCTCACCCCAAGGATGTCTCCCTCACACCACCAGGACCTGCCCAATTCACACCTGAAGCAGATCCTATCCCGTCCCATCGCGCCCCCCCGCCCCCCAACGACGGCTCCTAATTCCTCCAAATTCCAATTCCTCCAAATTGGAGGAACAGCATCTCATATTTTGCTTGGGCAGCTTACACCCTAGCGGCATCAATAATGAAGATATACTTAAAAAGCTGGAGTAACTCAGAGGGGACAGGCAACATCACAGGAGAGAAGGAATGGGTGACATTTCGGGTTCGAGACCTTTCTCATACAGGTGTCGATATTGACTTCTCTAACTTCAGGTAACCTCTCTTTCCCTCTCTCTCCATCCCTGCCCCTTCCCAGTTCTCCAACCAGTCTGACTGTCTCCCCGATCAATTTGTATCTGTTTGCTTAGTTGTCTCTTTCTCCTAGCTAACAATGTTCTATTCTACTTTTTCCTTGACCTGCATCTCCTGATGTTTCGCATTCACACCTTTCACTTCCTTATCTCTGTGTCTCCCTCTCCCCTGATTCTCAGTCTGCAGAAGGGTCTCGACTCTAAACGCCGACCATCCCTTCTCTCCAGAGATACTGCCCAAAGATCTTCGAGCGCAGGTACACAGTAACCTCTGATGTTGAGAGAATGGAGCAGCTGGGCTTGGACACTATACAACAGGATCTGGGGGTCCTTGTTCATCAGTCTATGAAAGTAAGCATGCAGGTACAGCAGGCAGTGAAGAAAGCAACTGGCATGTTGGCCTTTATAGAAACATAGAAACATAGAAATTAGGTGCAGGAGTAGGCCATTCGGCCCTTCGAGCCTGCACCGCCATTCAATATGATCATGGCTGATCATCCAACTCAGTATCCCGTACCTGCCTTCTCTCCATACCCTCTGATCCCCTTAGCCACAAGGGCCACATCTAACTCCCTCTTAAATATAGCCAATGAACTGGCCTCGACTACCCTCTGTGGCAGAGAGTTCCAGAGATTCACCACTCTCTGTGTGAAAAAAGTTCTTCTCATCTCGGTTTTAAAGGATTTCCCCCTTATCCTTAAGCTGTGACCCCTTGTCCTGGACTTCCCCAACATCGGGAGCAATCTTCCTGCATCTAGCCTGTCCAACCCATTAAGAATTTTATAAGTTTCTATAAGATCCCCTCTCAATCTCCTAAATTCTAGAGAGTATAAACCAAGTCTATCCAGTCTTTCTTCATAAGACAGTCCTGACATCCCAGGAATCAGTCTGGTGAACCTTCTCTGCACTCCCTCTATGGCAATAATGTCCTTCCTCAGATTTGGAGACCAAAACTGTACGCAATACTCCAGGTGTGGTCTCACCAAGACCCTGTACAACTGCAGTAGAACCTCCCACAAGCGCCTTGAGTATTAGAAAGGCGCTATATAAATCCCATCCATTATTATTATTATTATACTCAAATCCTTTTGCTATGAAAGCTAACATACCATTCGCTTTCTTCACTGCCTGCTGCACCTGCATGCCTACTTTCAATGACTGGTGTACCATGACACCCAGGTCTCGCTGCATCTCCCCTTTTCCTAGTCGGCCACCATTTAGATAATAGTCTGCTTTCCTGTTTTTGCCACCAAAATGGATAACCTCACATTTATCCACATTATACTGCATCTGCCAAACATTTGCCCACTCACCCAGCCTATCCAAGTCACCTTGCAGTCTCCTAGCATCCTCCTCACAGCTAACACTGCCCCCCAGCTTAGTGTCATCCGCAAACTTGGAGATATTGCCTTCAATTCCCTCATCCAGATCATTATATATATTGTAAATAGCTGGGGTCCCAGCACTGAGCCTTGCGGTACCCCACTAGTCACTGCCTGCCATTGTGAAAAGGATCCATTTACTCCTACTCTTTGCTTCCTGTTTGCCAGCCAGTTCTCTATCCACATCAATACTGAACCCCCAATGCCGTGTGCTTTAAGTTTGTATACTCATCTCTTATGTGGGACCTTGTCGAAAGCCTTCTGGAAGTCCAGATACACCACATCCACTGGTTCTCCCCTATCCACGCTACTAGTTACATCCTCGAAAAATTCTATAAGATTCGTCAGACATGATTTACCTTTTGTAAATCCATGCTGACTTTATCCAATGATTTCACCACTTTCCAAATGTGCTGCTATCCCATCTTTAATAACTGACTCTAGCAGTTTCCCCACTACCGATGTTACACTAACTGGTCTGTAATTCCCCGTTTTCTCTCTCCCTCCCTTCTTAAAAAGTGGGGTTACGTTTGCTACCCGCCAATCCTCAGGAACTACTCCAGAATCTAAAGAGTTTTGAAAGATTATTACTAATGCATCCACTATTTCTGGAGCTACTTCCTTAAGTACTCTGGGATGCAGCCTATCTGGCCCTGGGGATTTATCGGCCTTTAATCCATTCAATTTACCCAACACCACTTCCCGGCTAACCTGGATTTCACTCAATTCCTCCAACTCCTTTGACCCGCGGTCCCCTGCTATTTCCGGCAGATTATTTATGTCTTCCTTAGTGAAGACGGAACCAAAGTAGTTATTCAATTGGTCCGCCATATCCTTGTTCCCCATGATCAACTCACCTGTTTCTGACTGCAAGGGACCTACATTTGTTTTAACTAATCTCTCTATAACAAGAGGAGTTGAGTACTGCAGTTCCTTCTTGAACATCTTCGAGCGAACTTGGATGCTACCTGTCCCACTGAGTTACACGTGACCGACATCAAGACCCGTCCCTCCCCAACGGCGGCTCCCACCGCCAGGTCCTGTCCATCATCTGGATGCCCCGCCTCCTGCCATGTGATCTGGCTCGGGACACGCCCCTTCGATACCCCGCCCCTCGCGCCGAGACCACGGCAACGCCCCTTGCCCAGCCCCCCTCCCCTAAGCACTGGCTCCGACTCACCCCGCCCCCCGCATCGCCCCTCCCCCTCACCCCGCGCTCCGCATCGCCCCTCCCCCTGACAATGACCACGCCCGGCGTCGCCCCACCCTCCGGCGCACCCTACCCAGGCCCATGGCAACGCCCCATCCTGAGCCGCGCCTCCTCACCACCCCCCGTCAGGACCTGTCCATCACACGGACGCCCCGCCCACCTCGTTGTGGCCTCACCCCTCTGTGACCACGCCCACTACAACGCCCCGCCCCCTGACCCCTCCCCGCCCCCACGGCGCCGCCTCACCGTTTGCTCGGCGTCGATCTCGATTTTGAACGTTTGCTGCTGCAGCGTTTTTACGGTGACCAGCATGATGGGGGCGACGGCGGGCGCGCGCGGGTGGGCCTGACTTCCCCCCGGCGGGGGGGACTCGTGCTCGCGGTGCCGCTTCTCCGTCAACTTGCTGGAAATTTCTAGCGGGCGGACAGGTGTCAAAGCCTCAGACAGCCGCCATGTTGACGCAAGGCCCGCGTCAGCGTGTAACGTCATCGCCAGGGAGACCGGCTGCGTGATGACGCGTGGACGTCGCCTAGCTCAGGTAGTCACGTGGCATGGGCCCAGTAATGGCGGCTCCTTGTTTAGTCACGAGTTAAATGTTTTATTGTCATATGCCCCAGACAGAACAATGAAATATAAATATACACCCACACATATCTCCCAGGTGGAATAATGAAATATATATATATATATATACAGACATGTCCCAGATATAACAATTCTCTATATATGTATGTTTACATATGTCCCAGTTAGAACAATTAAAAACATATCTATATCTGCACACACATATGTCCCTGATAGAATAATTAAATATATATATATATACACGTCGGGAGCGGTGCCCCCAGGTGCACAACCAGCACGGAGAAGCAGCGCTAAATCCAGCTCAACTCTGCCTGTCTCACCGGGTTAACCTACAGCCCTGCCTGGACTGATGGGACAGCCCAGAGCTGTGGAGTTAGCGCTGCTTCTCCGCGCTGGCTTTAAGCCCGGGCCATCGTTTCCGTAAGTCCAGGCAGGGCTGGTAGGGCACTCGGGATAGTACGGGATCAATCCTGGCTGCGGATGAGGCGCAAGTCTGTGTCCATGCCGCAGCACAGCTGCCGAAAGTATTTTTCGCTTGTGACCTATGACATGGGCATGCACAGTCGGAATACCGAACTCGCTTATTCTCTGGATGCGTTCAAGAGTTATATAGAGCTCTTAAAGTTAGCAGAGTCAGGGAATATGGGGAGAAGGCAGGAACGGGGTACTGATTGTGGATGATCAGCCACGATCACAATGTTACTACTCAAACGTTAGAATTCCGAATGGTTTAGGAGAAATAATAGTGTCAGGTATATAAACTGAGGGCACAGAAAGGGTAGATAGTCAGAACCTTTTTTACCCCAAGATGGAAATATAGTTTACCCGAATGCTGCCTGGCTTGAAGGGTTTCACCTCGAGGGAAAGGCTGGTTAGACTGAAGGTTGGTCTGAAGAAGGGTCTCAACCCGAATCGTCACCCATTCCTTCTCTCCAGAGATGTTCCCAGACAGCACCCACAATCAGGATCGAACCCAGGTCCCTGGTGCTGTAAGGCAACAACTCTACCGATGTGCCGCCCTTAACATGTACCGTTCCATGTTCCAAGATCCAGCCTAATTTGTTTCACCACTAAAGTCCGGAGAAATGGTTTTTGATTGGCTCATGGGTGAACAAATGTTGTAGATGAAAAGATAAAAGGGTGTCAGATGAGAGAAGTGAAATGTGAAGCCAGAGGAAAGGAGAGTAGGAGAAATGGCTGCACACACCTGGGTGCTACCTAAAATGATGGAATCGTAAAAGGAAGGGGAGTAGGCGATAAAGTATTTTTTTTAATTTAAAAACTTACGTTTTTTATTGATTTTTCACAGAGATACATACAAAGCAGCGCAACATTATCACCATAAATAAAATAAAATAAGAAAAGCAACAATCTAAATAAATAAATAGATAGGGAGAACCCCCCAAAACAAAAAGTAAATAGATAAAAAATTGGAATAAGACCATGTGGTTCGCTTACCAAATTTTTTCAAAAAACATTACATTGATTAGTTATCTGGAGATATTTCAATATTCGTACAAACAAACCATCTAGTTCTATATAACAGTCTTCCCATATCTAGCTCGGCATTCATCTAGTTGGTGTCATGGCTCAAATAAACGGTCCATTTTTCCCAGATCTTCTCAAATGAATTCTCCTCGACTTTCAAGAAATATATCCGTTTCTCCATAGTAAAGATGTCTCGCACAATTTCTAGCCACTGTTCCTATTTTGGGCTTTTTTCATTAAGCCACTGCCTGGTAATGGCCTTCTTACTTGCTGCAAGCAAAACTTTAATCAAATAGGTATCTTCTATCTTTACAATATCTTTAATGTGCCCCAGATGCATCACAGGGCAGGTATTTGGGATGTTATAACCCAAGATATTTTTAACAACTGCGATAACATTTTACCAGTGTGTCCTTCTTTACAGTTCCAGAAAATATGCGAGTGGTCTGCCTCCATACTCCCACACAGCCTCCAACAGTTTTGTTGTACAGCAAGTTGTCTGCTTTTTACTTTGGGTGTTATAAAAAAGTGAGTTAGATTCTTCCAGCAAAATTCTCTCCATACTAGTGAGCTTGTGGATGTACATTGTGATTCACACATTTGATACCATTCTTCTTACTGTCTGAATGACAATAAAGGCATTCAATTCAATTCTGTTATTTGAATCTTTAATTCTGCTTCCCACTTTTGTTTTTATGTAGAACGTTGATTCTCCCCCGCTTCCCACCAGAGCTTGGTAGAAAGCAGAGATGACCCGAGATCCCTTCTGTTTGTATGCATCCACAATCACCTTGATCACATTATTTGAAGTTTCATCTAGTTTTGGCCTTATCTCTTTTGTAAAGTAGTCTCGTAATTGCAAGTATCTAAAAAAATCTTTATACATTGCCGTTATGCCTTTTTGTGCCCATTCTTTGAATTTTGAATCATACACTGCTGGCTTAAACTTTGAGTCATATGCAAACCACTTCAATGCATGATAGGCGATAAAGTCTTTAGCAACTGGAAGATACAGTAGGTCTTGGCGGACTGCATGCAAGCATTCTGTGAAACTATCACCTGCTCTATGCTTATAACGGAGACTACATCTGGAGCATCAAATACAGCAGATGAGATTAGAGGAGAGGCGTGTGTACCTCCGTCTCACCTGGAAGTGCTGCTGGGGTCCGTGGATCCCATTCCCACACTGACATTTCTGTCCACGGCCTCCTCCATTTTCAGAGTGAGACCACATTCAAACTGGAGGACAAATAGTTGTGGATAGAGTGGATGTGGAGAGGATATTTCCACTAGTGAGTGGTCATAGCCTCAGAATTAAAGGACGCTCCTTTAGGAAGGAGACGAGGAGGAATTTCTTTAGTCAGAGTGGTCAACCTAATGGAATTCATTGCCACAGAAGGCTGTGGAAGCCAAGTCAATGGATATTTTTAAGGCAGAGATAGATTCTTGATTAGTACAGGTGTCAGAGGTCATGGGGAGAAGCCATTTCCTCCACAGATGCTGCCCGACCTGTTGAGTTCCTCTAGTATTTTATGATTTGCTCAAGATTGCATCATCTGCAGTTCTGCATCTGCTTTAAGCCCAGGTAGATCCCGATGACCTGCAGTTCCCGCTCATGGCTCCAGCATTTGCTTAACCAGCATTTCCTAAGCAGCATGATTTCACCCATTACAGGTGTTTCAAAGTTCTACCAAAGTGCAGAAAGTTTCCTCCATTCAATCGACAATAAGTGCAGGAGCAGGCCATTCGGCCCCTCAAGCCAGCACTGCCATTCACTGTGATCATGGCTGAACATCCACAATCCACATCACTATCCCGTTCCTGCCTTCTCCCCATATCCCCTGACTTCGCTATCTTTAAGAGCTCAATCGAACTCTCTTGAAAGCATCCAAAGAACCTGCCTCAACTGCCTTCTGAGGCAGAGAATTCAAGATTCATAACTCACTGTGTGAAAAAGTATTTCCTCATCTCCGTTCTAAATGGCCTACCGCTTATTCTTAAACTGTGGCCCCTGGATCTGCACTCCCCAAAATCGGCAACATGTTTCCTGCCTTATAGATTTCCTCACCCTAGACTCCCCATTACAGCCCCAGCGACCCCGGTTCGATTCCGACTACGGCTGCTGTCTGTATGGAGCTTGCACGTTATCCCCGTGACTGGGTGGGTTTTCTCCGGATGCTCCGGCTTCCTCCCACACTCCAAAGACATACACGTTTGCAGGTTAATTGGCTTCAGTAAAATTCTAAATTGTCTCTAGTATGTAGGATAGTGCTAGAGTGCAGGGATCGCTGGTCGGCGTGGACTAGGTGGGCAGAAGGGTTTGTTTCCATGCTGTATCTTTCAACTAAACTAAAATTCAATGGATGTTTCTTTACCCACAGTATGTAATAGAAACATAGAAAATAGGTGCAGGAAGACATTCGGCCCTTCGAGCCAGCACCGACATTCATTGTGATCATGGCTGATTGTCCCCAATCTACCTCCTTAATCTATTTTTGCACTTGTACATCAAGCACAATACTAAGACCAATATACCCTTCCAGAGTCAAGATGGCGGCGTTGGCTTAACAGCTGCGGCCCACCTGCAGTCCATCTGTTTTTTTTTTCTTTTTGTTCCTTTGTCATGTTTTAGTTAATTTTGTTTTATTAAGTTGTGTATGTGTGTGGGTGAGGTGGGAGAAACATGTTTTGGCCTCTTCCTTCGGCGGATGAGACTTTTTTTCTGTCGTATTCCCCGTCCCCGTCTGTGCCGAGGCATAATGGCGGAGCTGGCGGCGGCAGCAGAGACCCGACTCGGCCCCGGAGCTGTAGCAGCAGCAGCAGCAGAGACACGACTCGGCCCCGGAGCTGTGGCGGCGGCAGCAGAGACCTGACTCGGCCCCGGAGCTGTGGCGGCGGCAGCGACCGTGGGATTTACCATCACCCGGTGGGGTCACAACATCTGGAGCCTGGATCTCCTCGGCGCAGAGGGAGAATAAAGAGGGAAGAGACAGAGACTTTAAGATTTTGCCTTCCACCACAGTGAGGAGGTGTTTGGTGAACTCAGTGGTGGATGTTTAATTTGTGTTGATTGTGTGTTTTTGTCATTTTCTATTATATGTATGACTGCAGGGAAACGAAATTTCGCTCAGAAAGGTCTGAATGACAATAAACAAATCTAATCAGAAGAGTGGAACCAGAATTACCCAAGGCCCCCTAGTGTTTAAATTGGGTATTGCACAGCAGTGGTGTTTCCTATCCTTGTATAACAGTCGTTTGGCCAGAAAGCTGCAAAGGAATGCTGAGATTTACATAATAATGGTCTATATTTCAAAACAGTGCAGCTTAGGAAGCAAACTAGAAGCCCGGTTTGAAAGGGTCACGGGGATGCCAGAGGCCTCCTCCACAGGGTTTTGTAGAACATGCTTGGACTGTCCACGGGTCAGTGAAAGCTGAAGGACATAGCTGATGCATCTTCATGAATGTTGATGAACATTCATGAAGATGCATCAGCTATGTCCTTCAGCTTTCACTGACCCGTGGACAGTCCAAGCATGTTCTACAAAACCCTGTGGAGGAGACCTCTGGCATCCCCGTGACCCTTTCAAACCGGGCTTCTAGTTGGCCACACTGGCACAGCTGATCGTCCCCCATCAATAACCCGTGCCTGCCTTCTCCCCATATCCCTTGACTCCACTAGCCCCTAGAGCTCTATCTAACTCTCTTAAATCCATCCAGTGACTTGGCCTCCACTGCCCTCTGCGGCAGGGAATTCCATAAATTCACAACTCTCTGGGTGAAAACGTTTTCTCACCTCAGTCTTAAATGACCTCCCCTTTATTCCAAGACTGTGGCCCCTGGTTCTGGACTCGCCCAACAATGGGAAATTTTGGGGAGGGGGTGGTGTCAGGATATACTTTTTTTTTCAGGTCCTTGCCTTCTCGGAGAGGTGATCAAGTTTCGGATCACATTCTCCGGGCTCTGCGGCCTACCATCGCTGGAGCTGGGAGCCACCTCGGACTGTCGTGAGCCCCAACGCGGGGCACGGACTTAACATCGGAGCGGATCCCTTGTGAATCCCAGTGAATTTCACTACACTAATTGGTGTATGAGACAATAAATGAAATTATGAACTATAACCAGATTTTGCAAGTGCTAAACAAGGTGTAAATATTCGCCATGAACCTAGAAACAAATGTTCGATTCTTCCAAAATTAATATAGGCATCTCACAGGGAACACAGGAGCTCAGTGCATCATCCGTCATGAGACAGCATCTGTGATGTGTAGAAGTATGAAAATGTCACCCATTCCTTCTCTCCAGGGATGCTGCCTGTCCTGCTGAGTTACTCCAGCATTGTGTCTATCTTCAAATGGAGACATCTCCAACATTTGCCTCTGACAAGAACGAACAAGAAATCCACAAAACTCATCACTTCCATTTGGTATTTATTGTAGAAATGTGATCAAACGTATCTGTATTGCACACAGAACTTAAGTTTTCCAAAAACACGGTCATCGATTAATTCACCAATTTACAACATTTAAATAACAGATTAAAATGACAAACTTTAGTCTTGGTCTGTACAGAAATTAAGTTTTGTTTTGTATTTTTTGGAAATAAAGATTTTCCTCCTCCTCTTGAAACCCCTATATAAAGAATGCAAAATACAAAGTAGACCCTGGATTTGGAAAGAGCCAAAAAATTATTTAATCTGTGCAGTCCTGCAAGACCAAATTGTTCTCCAAATGAATGAGCAAAGGCAGTTGTACAATTACACTTACAGTTGAAGCCCGTTAATGGTAAACCCATGGAAGTGAAAATGTTCTAATTTAATTCAGATCATTCCCATTGAATGCAAAATACCCACCACCAGATTTAATCGTTTAAGGAACCAAGTGGTTGAATAAATCTGAACCAGTGCGTGCTGGAAAATCAACAGGCATCAACTGCAAAATTTCAGACAGGCTTAAATACACTCTTCAGTGTACAAGACACATAGAAACAAGTTAAATCAACAGCATGGCAACCCTACCACGCCTGAAATGACTGCAAAACATTTTACTGAGGGGTTGACCCTTTCGAAAACCAAAGTGAAAATCCCCAGTCAAAAAAAATATTGATGAAGCCTGTATTGATAAATGCTGCTCAGTTGATTTCCAGACTTAAATTGTGGCTACTTCATTGCAGTCAAGTGGATGTCGTCATTGTGCAAAACAATCTCTAGTTCCACATTCACATTGGAACTGCTGCTTCCCCCAACCCACATTGAAGGCAAAACCTTCAGTAATTTAGTACTCAATTTCTAGATTAGTCCCTTCTGTGGATGCATTTTGTTTTAAACAGGAAATAAACTGTCCCTTGCTTCCAAGCCCAAACTAAAAGAACCCAAGCCACATGTTTGTAACCTTTTGTAAACAAAAATGAAAAGAGCACATTCCAATAAGGGGTCCCAATTGCTTGTGTAAAGGTTCTCTGTACATTGCCCTGCTGCCATTTCATCTCCCAACAGTATACTACATTCTTTACAACTCATCTTTAGGAACAGCTTCTGTTTCTTCTTCCTCGTCCTCCTCTCCCTCGTCGTCCTCCTCCTTTTCTTCTTCCTTATCATCATCTTCGTCTTCCTCATCATCACCCTCATCATCCACCTTATCCTTCTTATCCTCTTCCTCGCGTTTCTTCCTCTCCTCTTCATCCTGTTGCTCCTTCATTTTCTTTTCAGGATCCTGTGGACAACAAAAGTAATCAATCTCGCACATAAAACAGCAGTCGAATATCCCAAAATCTTTTCATTATTGAATTCTGCCTAGGTAAATCATTTTAATCTATTGGGAAGTTGCTGGCAAATTTCTCACTAAGTAACAGTGGCACAGTGAACCTACAATCTATTGTGCTAGAATAAAAGCAAATGTAAGGAACCCCAATTACCATAAGGTAATTAAATATGGAGAACAAGGACTTGAAACTAAACACATTTGGGATCAGCCCCAGCAAGTAATTTGACAAATCCAATATTGAACATGCGGTATACATAAAGCCTATTTAACGGGAATCATTGAAAATCTAAACATAGGAAAACACAACCCTTTGTAGTAAAGGCACAATTCATTGCTCACAAATGGAGCACTGTATACAATCGTGACTGCCCTGCTATAGGATGCCATTAAAACAAAGAGTGCAAAAAAGATAAGCTGGATCTTGCACGGGTACCCGGTTAGAAAATGTTTGGATGGATATGGTCCAGATGCAGGCGTGGGACTAGATTGGTTAGGAACTAGTGCTGAAGGGCTGATTCCATGCTGTATACTGCCCTAATGTGGCAAAAGGAATCAACTGACAATTTTGTCAAAATTGAGTCATTGCTTGTTTTCGGGTATTTGAGATATGCTCTACACAATGGTGAACAAAATAAGTTTTCTCAAGAGTACAATTTGAAAATATTTATACCAGAGAAGTAAGAAATACTATCACAGAGAGCTGAAAGAAAAACACGTTTTCCTCATTTACAAGAAAACACCTTTGTCAGTTGCTTCCTTTTGTCAAAGTAGGGGACTTTCCACCCATTCTCCCCACCCCAAAAATGGGCTACAAGATAATTGAATTGTCAACAGTTATGCACGCATTTCCCCAACTACAATGCACTCGGGTTCGTTTTATCAGCCTTTTGTTCCTAGAGGGGGCAGCTTCAATTCTTGAACCAGTTCGATTGGGAAAAGTCAGAAAGTCAATTTCTGCATGCTAGAAATATTTCATCCAATATTTTTTTAAACACTGCTGCCTAGCTGCAACCTTACTAATCATTTCCCTTCCTGCAGACAAGTTGCTTCTTACTTTGGCGTTTCCCCAGGTGTCCTTTCCAACCTTCTCAGCATATTTTTCATCATCTGTGATCAAGAAGTTATCAAATATTGTTCCAGATTTAACCTGAAAAGTTAAAGTATACATCGTGTGGTTATGACAAAATGTTGAACAAAATCAAGGTACCAACTCGATACAATGTAGCTGGCCCATAAACCATAAGGCAGCAAAACAAGGTGAAAACACAACTCTTGGTGCTTGTGGCAGTTTGATGTCCAGCTACATGCATCTTTGATCTTGATGCCAATTTAAAATAACAAAAGTGTAATGTTTAATTGAACTACAGCCAGTGGAAAGTTGAGTTACTAAGAGTTTGAATACATTTTAATATTTGACTTTGGACAATAATGACCAATGGAAGAAATTTGAACCAAGAAACTTAATTTTCCCAAATACAAACATGCCACCATTAACACCACTGACTCTACAAATTAAAGCACTACACAAAATGCATGCAGAATCAAACTTGGTGGAAGACTGCTTTCCGTTACTGCAGTATGTGAATTGCAGATTGAAATACAAATTGCTGCTAGCCATGGTTTAAAATACATTGCAGGATGGAAGTTAAGAGGCGGCATTGTGGCACAGCGGGTGAGTTGCTGCCTTAAAGCACCAGAGACCCGGGTACGATCCTGACTACGGGTGCTGTCCGTACAGAGTTAGAACGTTCTCCGTGTGACCGCGGGAGTTTTCTCCAGTTATACACCAAAGACATGCAGGCTTGTAGGTTAATTGGCTTCGATTAAAAATTGGAAATTGTCCCCAATGTGTAGGATAGCGTTCAGGATCACTGGTAGTCGTGGACTAGTGCTCTCTCTCTAAACCAAACTAATATATTGCTAATTATGTGGTCGGAAGACCAAGATTGGGAATTTCCAATCCTTTGGCCCCAAGCTTCACTTCAAAACATGGAAAGCAAACGTGAAAATAAACTCAGTAACTGCATTACACAATAGACCTTAAATGCGTTCAAAATTAAAATGGTTTTTAGATACCAAGTCAAATTCTTTGGGCAGATATATTCTTTAGCCCTCTATTGTGGAACAAGCATTGCACTAACCTGCCACAAATCCAGGCCAATCACAGAAATATCTTTGTAACTGTACAGGTCGGAGTCCGGAGTATACTCTGGATTGTCAATTTCAGGATGAATCCATTTTCCTTTGTAATCTGGATTATCAATCTGTGCTGGTTTCCATTCACCCTGGTGAAAATAATAAAATCACATTAGTAACAAATGAATGCTGTTAAGACTGGGTCAGGCAGCATTCAGAGCAATACAAACTATAAACCCAGATTCCAATTAATCTTCATTTGGTTTATAAACCTTCCTGCTAGAGGGTAGGAATCATATGCATTGTAAGTGTTGATTGATTCTACAGTGCCCTCCATAATCTTTGGGACAAAGGCCCCATCATCTATTTATTTGCCTCTGTACTCCACAATTTGAGATTTGTAATAGAAAAAAATAATAATCTGTGGAATGATTTGCCACAAAAGGCGGTGGAGACAGTCAGTGTATATATTTAAGGCAGAGATAGATAGATTCTTGATTAGTATGGGTGTCAGAGGTTTTGGGGAGAAGGCAGGAGAATGGAGTTAGGAGGGAGAGATGGATCAGCCCTGATGGGCTGAATGGCCTAATAGTGCTTCTATCACTTATGACCTAATGACTCACACGGCCTATCCCTGACCGACCGACCACCAGCACCCACACGGGCTGTGTAAAGCTAGAATTGGAATGACTCTTGTTCACCATAAATCTCTGCCACTGAACCTGCAGTCAGCTAGAATAGAGAAATATACATTACCGACTGATTTACAATCAAGCTGAATCTAGGAAAATCAAGCTCAGCACTCAACTGTGACAAAAATGGTTGCAAGCTTGACATTAAGTGCCAATGATAAGCCCAATTTAAGTTTGGCATCTAACAGTAGTTTTAAAATTTCACAGCTACATTTCAGACAGAACGTGAACACTGACAATTGCCATGCATCTCCATATGTTGGTTAGATCAGGTAGCGACTGTCAGATAACAAAAAGGGAATTCCAAGGAACTTAAGAGCTGCTCTTTAAATCTTCAAATCAACAATCAGCTAACTTGGCATCATTCAAGGGTCTTTATGTGCACAAGGGGCACTCATCAGACCACACAAACAACAAACACACACTTGATATCTCATTTGTCCACAGGTGAGAAATTGAGAGACAAGATTGATTGTAGCAACCAGCCATTTCTACTCATGCCATAATGAAACCGACCCACAGTAACCAAGGTTACAGCCTAGACAATTCGTGTTTCCTAATGAAAATACTATTCAGCAAACATGCTTCAACTTGCAACTCAGAATTAATTCCAAATCACGACATCAGGAAACTTGACAAACAAGCACAACTCTGGTCTTGTACATCGCAATAGAAAATGCACGTCAGGCAGCATCTGTGAGAAGAGGTACACTTAACACTGCCAAGGCACTTCAGAACTAGGAGAGAGAAACCACATGTTGAGGATGGAGGGGGAAGAAAAATAAAACAAAGGATGTCTCCAAAACAGTGATAATCTGTTGGCATCACTATTTTGGTTGATCTACAACTTAGACAAGGAATGCTTGCCTGAAATGCCAACTCAATTCCCACAGACACTCCCCACCAGGCAAGTGTTGAAGTACCAGTATGACAAACTTAAGATAACTGTACAGCACAAGAACCTTTGGACATCCTTTGACGTACAGCACAAGGTTAGAGTCATTCTTTAATGTATAGTTGGCTATATCCGTACAGCATAGTATTATCTTTGCTAAGATTAGATGTAAATAGAGGATCGAATAGCATGTAGTTTTTATTAGATATTAATGTTTAAGAACATATTGCGATTGGTAATAAGGAATAAAAGTGTGCAATATTTCCATTAATCTATGTAAAAGTTGAAACTACGTGTCTGAATGCAAGTTGTCAAGAGCCCAGTGGATTGGCGACACTTCTTGAAGGCTCTGCTGGGAAAGCTAACCTTTGCTATACAGGAAAACAAAGTGAGCCCCATCGACTGGTCAGTCCCAAATCCATGCCAGCTCCTGTGGGAGCCAGTCAGTGGAATGCAAATTTCTTCTTGTGTGGAGCAGTTGAAGTATGCCATCAAATTGATTGCCAAAGTGAGGGAGGGAGGATAGCATAGCAAAGAGAGAATAGTGATTGTGATGGGAGGTTTGGAAGCCTCCCTAAGATCCTGCCAGAACCGCAGCAGTTGAAGGTCCAAGTCGTCTACAAAGCAGGGGGTCGGGTCAGGTACCATAAACAGAATTGGGGAGAGCTGCAGCAATCAGAGGTTAGTCACTGAGTGGGTACCTTTGGGCCGGGTCCCAAGAAGAACATAGGAAGGAGGACCAGTGCAGGCAAGAGTGGAATGTGTACGAACGTACTGCAGATGATGGTTTAAACCAAAGATAGACACAAAATGGTGAGGTAACTCAGCGGGACAGGCAACTCTGGAGAGAAGGATTAGGTGACGTTTTGGGTCGAGACGTCTGAAGAAGGGTCTCGCCCCAAAAAGTCACCCTTTCCTTCTCTCCAGAGGTGCTGCCAGTCTCATTGAGTTACTCCACCATTGTGGGTCTACCCTTCAGGGTAAGAGTGGAAATTTGATCTTGAATCTAAGCTGGCATTCATGCAGCACATCCTCAGTACTGTACTCTGGGGATGGTGCCTGACCTGCTGAGATGCTCCATGGATGATATATCGAACAATACGTTGATGCAGAATAGGCAAGCTGATGCAGTAAGGAAAGCAAAGTCAGGGGTTACCTTGTACTCGGGGTTCTGAATCATAGGTGGCTCCCATTCCCCATCCATCTCATCATCCCAATCTTCAGGTTTCTTGGCATCAGGGTCAGGAGTATGCTCTGGCTTATCCCAGTCCTGATGGGGGAAAAACAGACAGTAAAGAGACCACGAAGGAAATCACCATCTAAATACGCAATCACGCCATTACCGCAACAGCCCCAGTCACCTCAGGTTTTACATCCTCGGGATCATCAATCTTTGCACGCTCATCCCAGTCCTCTGGTTTCTTGGCTTCTGGATCTTTAATCGTCTTTGGTGGCAGGAAATCCCAGTCTTCTTCCAAGCTACCCGATTCTACTTTCTGGTTGTCAATTTTTACTTCGTAAGAATTGTCAGGACGGACGATAAGGGTATACAGATGTGTGAATTCATCATCCTAGAAAAAGGAAAAAAAGATGCTTCAGCTGGTTTTGAGCACATGCAATGCTGCAGCAGTAAACTGCATCACTTCATCTGGTCACTGTCACCAGAACTCTTCAATTATTACTACAACAGCCACTTACTACAAAGCAGTGTGCAGTAAACAAGAAATCAACATTCAATATTTAATTTTACTTCCGTCACTAAGTATTTCCAATTTAATTTGTTCTAGCATCTGTACAGAAATGTTCCAAGACTGTGGCACAGTTGGGTTGCTGCCTTACAGCAGCAGAGATCCAGTTTGATCCTGACTACAGGTGCCGTCTGTACGGGGTTTGTACATTATCCCTGTGACCACGTGAGTTTTCTCCAGGTGTTCCGGTGTCCACCACACTCTAAAGATGTTAGGTTTGTAGGGGAATTGGCTTCTGTAAAATTGTAAATCGTCCCCAGAGTGCAGGACAGTGCTAGCGTACAGGGTGATCACTGGTCAGCACAGACTCAATGGGCCAAAGGGGCCCCGTTTCTATGCTGTATCTCCAAAGTCTAAACTGAGTGCAAGTGATACCACAGGATTCTTTTGCGAACACACTAACCAAGTCAACAAACAAAAATCGCCACACCATAATTGACGTCCCTGAAAAGCCCCAAAGCCAACATAAAAGAATGGGCACTTCAACTCCCCCTCCCATTCCCAATCCGACCTCTCTATCCTGGGTCTCCTCCATTGCCAGAGGGAGCAACACCGGAAATTTGAGGAACAGCACCTCATTTTCCGCTTGGGGAGGCTGCATCCGGCGGGCATGAACATTGAATTCTCCCAATTTTGTTAGCCCTTGCTGTCTCCTCCCCTTCCTTAGCCCTCGAGCTGCCTCCTCCCATCCCCCAGCCCTCAGGCTCCTCCTCCTTTTCCCTTCCTTCTCCCCGCCACCCCCTATCAGTTTGAAGAAGGGTTTCGGCCCGAAACGTTACCTATTTCCTTCGCTCCATAGATGCTGCTGCACCCGCTGAGTTTCGTCAGCATTTTTGTGTACCTTCGATTTTCCAGCATCTGCAGTTCCTTCTTGAACATAAAAGAATGGGAGGTACACAAAGGTGCTGGAGAAACTCAGCGGGTGTAGCAGCATCTATGGAGCGAAGGAAATAGGCAACGTTTCGGGCAGTTCCTTCTTAAATAAAAGAATGGTAGATATGTATTATTTCCACAGTTTTGATGAGACCCTATGCCCAATATTAAACCCACAACTTTGATCACTCCGAGCAAAATATATTCACCTTGCAACGAACATCCTTGGATATTAAGTGATTCTTTCCTTTGTAGTTGAAAATGACATGGACTTTCTTTGTTCCTGGGCCACAGATGTCAGGGCCTAGAATTTAACAGTAAACCGTTATCCTCATTCATCGCCAGAAAATAAATTAAAACAGTTGAAACCTTTAAACACTCATCCCTGCAGGAAAGGATTTTTCCCAAATGTCCAATTTAACTCCAGTTACAAACTTTTACTTCATAATTGTTAACAGATGGATGTATAAACAAAATACTTCAGATACTGACAATCTTAAATAACAAAAAAAATCTTGGAAATATTTGCATCAGAATAGAGCCGCAGATCAAAACTTCCCAAGAAAAAATGGGTTAAGTTGACAATTTCTGACGAAAATTCAATCAAAAGCTAGCTCTCCGCAAGTGCTAAGCATTTTCAGGTGTACGTATTATGGAACAATGAAGCCACATTACAGCTTGGTCTTTCCGATTTCAAAGTGAATAATATCACTACCACCTGGCGGCTCCTATGGTGCTCTTGGATAGCTTAGGGTCACTTACCAAACATAATATTGTAGACCGAGTCTCCATGCATATCAGCTTGGTCAAGGTCCGAAGGGAAGATCTTCACGTAGCCACCTCCGCAGTCGATGGTCTGCTCATGCTTGACTGTGAATTGGACAACAAGGGTCTTCCCTTCATTGCTGAAGGGGTCAAACCTTGCTGACAGTGCATAGAATCTGGCATCCTCACTCGTCTGGAGTCCTAGAAATGGAATGCAGTCAGAGGATAATGAGTCCTGCTTAATGCTTGCCATTCAGTACTGATACTAGAGATACCACCTCATTCTTCCACACCATGCACCATATTACAATCACCAAGCACAAAATCGGCAATACTGCACAGGTACATCAGCTCCACCAGAAAGGGCTAGTTGCTAAACCAAATAGTGGTAACGTTTGTAACAAAGTTAAGAACATTGTTCAAACACAAGTACCCAATTATTTCTAGACATCCCAATTTTAACATTACTACTTTTAAACGTTTTACTTAGGCAGTAGAGTTGCTGCCTCACAGAGCCAGAGACCAGGGCTCGATCCTGACTACAGGTGCCATCTGCACAGAGTTTGTACGTTCCCGTGATGTTGCGAGGTTTCTCTGGGGTCCGTTTTCCTCCCACACTCCAAAGGCATACAGGTTAATTGTAGGTTAATGGCCTCAGTAAAATTGTAAATTGACGCTAATCTAGGAGTGCTAATGTATGGGGAATTGCTGGTTGGCGTGGACTTGGTGGGCCATCACAGAAACACCGGTTCTCCTAGTCTCACTGCATCAGGGAGACAACTAACTAACAAAGAAATAAAGTACTGGAGGAACTCAGACAGCCTGGCTCAGCGACTAAAGCGAGAGGTGAATAGGAAACAAGGATGTCGGGCAAGGAAGCGAGCAGGAGGCAAGTGTAAAGTCAGGGAGGGAACGATATGGGTGGAAGTGCAAAGGAGGTTAAAAGGGAAATGTGGGACAGCAGGAATAGGAAGTGCATACAGAGGAAGGGAAAGGAGCACATGACATGATGGTGGGAGACAGCGAGAGATGCATGTGCACAGGAGTGGTGGGGCAGGGGAACGGGTCCAATACTTGAAATTGGATTGAAGAACAGTTCTAGTCAGCTAGCTCAAGATGTGCTGAACCATATCAGCATATCTGAACAACCTGCTGACCTGAACTTCTCAGCCAAAAGGAACCAGGCATCAAAAACACTGTGGGTGACAGTTCCTATGCAAACTGTTCCATGTTCTTCCATCCCTTAGAGAGCCAGGTAACTCAAAATCTTCAGTTGGTTAACAATGGCCCAAACTCAGAATCTAATTGGCACCATCCAGTGGACTATCTAGATGGTGCCAATTAGCATCCGAGCTTGGGCCATCATTCACCAACAAGATTTTGGTACTGACCTCCCTGCCATTGAAGGGATCAACGAGAGCCACTGCCTCAAAGAGGCAGCCAATATCGTAGGCCCACACTGCCCGACCACAAAGAGTCCGAAAGCAGTGATCACCAAGTTGATAAATATCTTCTGGAACAACTATGAGGCTTTTGACCACTACAGAGCACTAATTTCAACCATGAACTTATGGACTCTTGATAGACAAAATGGTGAAGTCAGCGGGTCAGGTAGCATCTCTGGAGAAAATTAATGTCACGTTTCGGGTCAGGACCCTTTTTCATACTTCAATCTGAAGGGTCTTAACCCAAAACGTCACCCATTCCTTCACTCCAGAGAGGTTGCTTGACCCACTGAGTTACTCCAGCATTGTGTCCACCTTTCATATAAACCAGCATTTGCTGTTCCTTAATTAACTTGTGGACCATCTTTTGGACTATTTCTACACACTACACCAAATCTAAGACTGTGCTTAAATTGAATGAGAGGAAGTCATACCAAAATTGCATAAATATAAAATCAAATTTTGTAGTACTGCATCAGTCACAGGAAACTTGACTGGGGGGAGGGGGGGGGGGGGGGGGGGGGGGAGTGTTGCAGCAATGGAAGAGCTCAAACCATTTACTGTTAGTAATTTCAACCAAAACAGAAATTATCCCACCTTTATCGTTCTCTGCATCACCGAAAAATTTGCCAGCAGTCAGCTTGAATTTTCCATAATCAGTTTTGTGCTTTGATTCAGCCCATCTCTGTGTCCAGACATCTGATTCGAAGAAACAGAAACTATCATTACACTTCTAAAACAAAACCAAAACCTCCTTAAGAATGAGAACTTGCAAATTGTTAAACACTGAATGTAACTCCATGTGTACACATTAATCAGGCCTCTAGGTGGCATCTCAATAAAATTATGCATTCTAAAAAAGTTAAAACACAAAATGGAGTAGCACAAGACTGAAACTCGACATCCACACTTAAAAAGGAATACATTAAACAGTTACGATGCCCTGACTTTGGACAGGATAAGAGTAGATTCTCCACAAAACTGCCCAATAGTTAGACAAGATAAGTCACTGAAAAATGCCATTAAGTACCATTCAACTAGGCCAACTGCCAGCCATGATTAGAATAACAATGACTAGGATACAACTTTATTTATCTCAGAGGGAACTTGGTCTGCCACTAGTCAAAAGATAGTTACAAAGCATCGAAGTGTCACATACATTGTAAAAATGAAATTTAAGTGACCAGTTATTGCACAGCACATATTGATTCTGTTGACGTCCACAGCAACCCAACACACGGCAGTGTAGATGATGGCACTGGCCACCACCGATTGATAAAACATCTGCAACATTTTACTGCAGATGTTGAAAGAGCCAAGTCTCCAAGAAAGTATAGACAGCTATCACATACAGTGTCCCGGCTCTCCTGGCCCAGTGTACTGTCCAGGTAAACTCCAAGGTACTTTACTCCTGGGTAACCTGCACATCCACATCCTTGATGGAGACTTGATGTTCCTCTCCTCACAAAGTCCACAACTAACTCCATGTTGGTGTTCAGCTGCAGGTTGAGCTCCATGGATGCTAACCTGGTCCACCCACCAAGTCATGTCACAGCAATGCCATCTACTATGCATGAATGAGACTTGACATTGATTAAACCAGTTATCCATCTCTGGTAGTGCCATTGCATCACTTCTCCACAGTTCCACACAGAACACAGATCTTGGATCAGCCCCACTCCCTGAAAGTGACAACCTCACAAGTAGAAAGTGGTAAGTGCTTGCCTAAGCACTGATAAGAGCATTGAGTATGCAAGTCAAGACATCAATTGCAGCCCTGAAAGCATTCTATCGGAAAGCATCACAGCTTGGTTTGGGAACAGCTCCATCCAAGACAGCAAGAAATTGCAGAGTTATGGACGACGCCCAGACCATCACAACAAACCAACCTCCTTTTCATGGACTGCATTTATACCTCACACTGCCTCACCCTGGCTGCTCCCTCTCCCATTGGGCAAAAGGTATCAGGCAACTGAATCATCCTACCACAACCAGAGAGCAGTCCTGAACTAATTGGGGACCCTCAGACTATCTTGGATTGGACTTTATTGGCTTTACCTTGCACAAAACGTTATTCCCTTATGTAACTGTACACTGAATGGCTCAATTGTAATCATGTATAGTCTTTCTGCTGGCGGGTTAGCATGCAACAAAAGCTTTTCACCGCACCTCGGTACACGTGACAATAAACTAAATGGAACTGTAAGTCAGGCAGTCATGATGCAAATTTATTAGAGTTTGGTTAGGTCACATGGTGTATTTCGTAGAGAGTTAGATTTAGCTCTAAGTGCTAACGGAATCAAGGGATATGGGGAGAAAGCAGGAACAGGGTACTGATTTTGGATGATCAGCTATGATCATATTGAATGGGTCAAAGGGACGAATGGCCTACTCCTGCACCTATTTTCTATGTTTCTGGTTGCTCCATTACCAGAAGGACATGGAGGCTCTGGAAAGGGTGCAGAGCTGGTTTACCAGAATGATACCTGGATTAGGTGGTGGTAGTAAAAGGAAGTTGGACATATCTGGATTGTTTTCTCTGGGACTAGAAGTTGAGAGTAGTCCTGGTAAGTTAATTGAATTCTGTAAATTGTCCTTGGTGTGTGGATGCGTTTGGGATAAAGCTAGCGCGAATCATTTATCGATGATCAGCATGGACTCAGTTGGTCAAAAGGGCCCGTTCCCATACTGCATTTGTCAATCCTATGTAAAACCAAATAGCTGGAGATAGATGTACGGGCAGGGAATTTTATTAAATAATTGGATCATTAGATATTATCAATTATCCAACTCCATGTTAAAACTGACTTTAGATTGGGACACCAGCACCAACCTAGGTCTCAGTTACTACCTCATTTAGAATAAATAATGTGACATTTATACTATGTTGAGCTCTGAATTATTCTTTTGGAATAATCTACAATTCAATTCATTTACTTCAATTACAGCATCGACTAGATTCTTCATTTTGCATCAATAGGCATAGATTCAACTGCATAACATGTTCACTCTAGAAGCACTTGACCAAACAGAAAACAGTCTAAATCAACACTGCAGACTGCATTGTTATAGCAGTGGTTCAAAGGGCAAAAAAATCCCCACAATTTTACCTCCCACTACAATTATTCCCCATTGACTCCACCTGAAACGGCACTGTAAATATCATGGTGTACTGGAAGCAAGCTCAGCTCTGACAGTCCTTGCACTTAAATGGTTGTAGAGTATCACTGGTGAACATTGACTGAGTGAAGTTAATGATGTCCACCATCATCCAAGGATATAGAAAAAAAACATATGCACACCATACCTTCATCTCTAGGGACAAGCAAGAGGATTCGAGACAAACAAAGTTTTTAGTTAAATAAAAAGCAGCACTAGTAGCAATCCAATAGATGGGCAAATACTAGTCCATTTCACACAGTAATATACAGTATTGCTCCCTTGCCACAATTCTCCCATTTCACCAACACTACCCATAATTAACTTAATGAAATAGATACTGCATCCAGTCATTAATGAATTAAGACTTGGCTTGGAAAATGCCCAAAGATCTGTGAGAATTAGTGTGTCAGGCGTCCAGTCAGGTCATTTGCCCTCTTAAAGGAAATACACGCATTTATATTAGAATAACTGCAGGAGATTTCTGAAAATCTAAATACACCATATCTAATGGTTTCTTTTCAACTAGTCACATACTCAAAGACCTCTAGTAGATTGAAGACAAAAGAGGTGCTGTCATCTGGAACGAAGGAACTTGATGAGTCAAGTGGCATCTGTGAAAGCAAATGTGCAAATTGACATTTTTGGTGTCTGCCTCAAGAGCACAAAATTGCAATTAGGAAAATATGGAAATACTCATCAGATCCAGCAGCATTTGTGCAGGGACCATGGACTTCCAACGCAAGACCCAAGCAAGTCCACCTCCAGTTTAAATTCCATTTGGAATATTTTGGAGGACCAAGAAACCAAGAACCAAGCTTCAGCAACTGAATCGCATATCCTCCTGACTTAATGATTCAAGAGTTTCGGCTAAACAGTCTTACCAGTTTATCAGCACTAGCCAGCACAGAGAAAAGCCAAATCTAAATATTAAAAACAAAATGTTGGAAATGTCAGCAAGTTAGCGGGAATACAAATGAAAAACAGTCAATGTTTTAGGCCTGCAACCCTTTGTCAATCAATAGGTGCAGCACGGTAGAGTTGCTGCCTTACAGCACCAGAGACCCAGGCTCAATCTCAACCACACCTTTCTCCCGGGTGCTTCGGTTTCCTCCCACTTTCCAAAGACGTACAGGTTTGTAAGGTAATTGGCTTCTGCAAATTATCCCTGATGTGTAGGATAAGGCTAGTGTACAGGGATCACTGGTCGGCACGGATTTACTGGGCCGAAGGGCCTTCTCCCCCACAGTATCTTGGAAATAAAGAATTGTTGCCATTTTCCAGCGTTTTATTGCTCGCTCAGCTTGGACTCAATTGCCCTTGGAAAGGAACCTTTGGACACGCTAGAGGCAGAAAACATATTCCCGATGTTGGGAGAGTCCAGAACCAGGGGGCCACAATTTAAGAATAATGGGTAGGCCATTTAGAACGGAGACAAAGAAACACTTTTTCTCACAGAGAGTAGTGAGTCTGTGGAATTCTCCGCCTCAGAGGGCAGTGGAGGCAGGTTCGCTGGATGCTTTCAAGAGAGAGCTAGATAGTGCTCTTAAAAACAGCAGTCAGGAGATATGGGGAGAAGGCAGGAATGGGGTACTGATTGGGGATGATCAGCCATGATCACATTGAATGGCGGTGCTGGCTCGAAGGGCTGAATGGCCTACTCCTGCACCTATTGTCAATAACAGAACATCTAGAAATCCTTGCCAACTCCGCTTAAAGAAAAAAATGACTAATTACTTAATATTTTAAAAACATTATAGAACCCAGACTTCAGTGGCTCATAGTAACCGTGGAGGCAAAAGGTGCAAGTCAAGTGTTTCAAGCAGAAACCCAAAACATCAATTTGCACATCTGCCTCCACAGATCCTGCTTGACCCACCAAGTTCCTTTGCTCTAGATCGCAGCACCTGTAATCTCTTTTGTGTTAACACTGCAGGTCGAAGAGTATGTGGCTAATTGAAAGGAAAAAGAGAAACCATTAGATATGGTGCATTTAGATTTTCAGAAATCTCCTGATAAAGTCCAACTGAAGAGTTTGGTTAGCAAGGCTATAGAGCACATGCAAATTGGGGTAACATACAGAGCACATGTAGAAAGGAACTGCAGATGCTGGTTTATACCGAAGATGGATAAAGTGGAGGTGTAACTCAGCAGTCTGGAACCATCTCTGGAGAAAGAATAACATATACTGATACAAATTGAAAACTGGTGAATAGACAAATTAAGGTGGGGCAAATGGACCTTTACGCAAGTTGGCAGCCTACAAAGGCAAGAACTAGTGCAGACCCAGGCTATTTACAACCAATTAGACCAAGCAGACCAACTACAAAACCTCTGAGCTTGTTGATAATACAAAAGATGGCAGGATTGCAATTAGGGAGAAGGTTTCAAGGACATACTGGCTAAAATGGGTAGGCTGGAGAATACTACAATGTAGAAAAATGCAAGCTCATACAGTTGTAGTCAGAGTACAATTTAAGAAAAATAGTGATGTTGGGAGATGCTGATATTTAAAAGAGACCAGGTGTCCTTGTGCAAATCAGTGGAGGCCCACATTTTAAGTGTAAATACCAAATGGTGAGAATGGCCTTAAGTGCGAGAGCATCTGAATAAATATCTCTATAATTAGATTATTTGTGAAACCACACCTAGAGAGTGCATGCAGTTTTGGTTTCCTTGTCCAAAAATATCATTGCCATACAGGAAGCACAAAGGGGATTCACCAGCTTCAGGTTTGAGGTTGAAGATCAGCCATGATCTGATGAATGGCAAGTAGGAACAGGAGGGCAGATACCCGCTGCAACATTTTTTACGTTCATACTCCCGGAGTCGCAATTACCCAGGGGGAAATGATTTGCTTTGGCAGAATAGCAGCCATTAAGTAACAGTGGATTTACAAGATAGACACAAAATGCTGGAGTAACTCAGCGGGTCAGACAGCATCACTGGAGAAAAGGAAGAGGTGGCGTTTTGGGCAGTTATCCTTCTTCAGATTCCTTTACAAGATAGATGTTGACAGGGCAAAAGTCTTGAAACATATGCACGAGGCATCACAGAAGAAAATGGAGCATCTAAAATTAAAATTAAACAAACCAAAAGTAGGAGTTCCAGGGTAGACAAAAATGCTGGAAAAACTCAGCAGGCTAGGCAGCATCTATGGAGTGAAGGAAATAGGCAACATTTCGGGCCAAATCCCTTCTTCAGCTAATAGTAATCTATTTCTTCGCTCCATAGATGCTGCCTCGCCCGCTGAGTTTCTGCAGCATTTTTGCCCACCTTCGATTTTCCAGCATCTGCAGTTCCTTCTTAAACAGTAGGAGTTCCAAGTTCTTTTCCTCTCACACTCCAAAGCTGTACAGATATGCAGGTGAATTGGCTTGATGTACGTGTAAATTTCCCCGAATGTGTGCAGGATAGTATTAGCATGCCGGGATCGCTGGTCAGGGTGGACTCAGTGGGCCAAAGGGCCTGTTTCCGCACAGTATCTCTAAAACGAAAGTAAAACCTGGTTTCCAGAACACTGGGCAAGGGAGAAAAAAGGTCAACAACTTCAAGCAATATTTTTCAGACTTGGATGACAAAACTATTTATTTCACCTTACCTGCAGTATATTTAAAATTGTGTGCTCAATTCATTGTGAGGTTTTGTTTTAACATGATTAAAAGCTGTGGAGAAAGTGTACATCACCAATAAAACAGATTGGTAGCAGTCACTTCAGTACCAAGTGAGTCATTGATACAAGAGCCGATATCACGGCCACCCAGCTGCTCAAGTATTCACAGGCTTATCTTTCAAGTGAACAAAAAAATGAACTAGTTAGAAACCAGTGTTTTAATACAAGGTTAATCTATCTATTTTACACGAGATCCAGCAGTAACTACAATGGTCAATGGTACTGCATTGATACAGCAAAAGAGGCTGTAGTTCAGACTAGAAAGGTTGTATGTTTGCCTGAAAGGTCTTGACCCAAAATATCAACTATTCCTTTTCTCCAGAGATCCCGTCTGACCCGCTGAGTTACTCCAACTTTGTGCATCTTGGTCATAATCATATTTGCAAATCCTATCACACCTCTTTGTACTTTCAATAGAGATGACTCCACAACCCTTTGGTGTTCTCATCCCTTTACACTCAACCTGCCCCACCACAGGCACTTTCCCTTGCCAGGGACCCCATGCGAGACAGGTTTACATGCATCTCTTCCTACCGCCCATTGCATTTCAGTGCTCCCAATGTGGCCTCTTGTATGTCACTGAGGCCAAGCATAGACAAGGCACATAGACCAAACACTTACACCAAGGCATGCTGGCGTTCCTGGTTGCAAACCATTGTAACTCCTTCCCATACCATACCCCCCCTCCCTACCGCAGTGCACACTATTGTCCATCATCCCAGTCACCCTGCTGCCTCCCCCTCTTCTGTCTGTACACTCATTTCATATTTTATTTTACCCCTCTTCCCCTTCCATCCATATCGCTCTCTCCAGGTTCACATTTAACCCCTCACCTTTCATCACGACAACCTTTTGGCTTCTTTTCACTTCTAGCTTTTGGCAGACGGGTGGCGTAAGTGACAACCACCCCCTTCCGTCGTCTCAAACAATAGGGCACGCTTTGCTCCAATCCCCATCACCTCATTTCCAGCTTCCTATTCCAATCTAAAGGACCTGACCCTAAATTGTTCGGCGCGGACTTGTAGGGCCGAGATGGCCTGTTTCCGTGCTGTAATTGTTGTTATATGGTTAAATATAGCCTGTCCATTCCCTCCACAGATACTCTGGACCAGCTGAGTTTTGCATCCTCCAGTATTTTGCTTTTGCTCTAAACTGGTTGAAGTCTCAGCATTTGTACTGGCCCAACAATCATGTTCAACAGTGTGCCGCCACTTAATGAAGCTACTCGGCCAACTCGTACCCACCAGGGTAGACATAAAATGCTGGAGTAATTCAGTGGGACAGGCGGCATCTCTGAAGAGATGGAATGGGTGATGTTTCAGGTCAAGACCCTTCTTCAGACTGGTGTCAGGCCATCAGCGCTGGAGAACATAGGCATTTGTTCTTCCAGACAGGAGATTGTTTCAGAGGGATCATCTCAACACAACAAAAACAAGTCAAGCCTGAGGAATTGGCTGACAACAGAAGAATTTAGAGAAGACATAGCTCATGGGGAAAAATAAAACTGGTTCATATCCTAGTGAATGGTGCCAAAACCTAGTCCTCAGAAGGTCCAGACTTCTTTCACAAAAATCCATCTCTTGTAAAAAAAGCCTTCCATCCACCTGTAACCCATCAGTCACACCACTCAAACAACTGAAATAGATTCACTCAAACACCCCATTGACCATGACCAGGTGACAGAGAATGGAGGCGCTTTGGTCCAAAATCAGTTTACATATAGGAAATGTTCCACTGTTATAATCTAATTAGTCTCAAACCACCTCTCCCCATTACCTCAAGTCCAATTACAGATCACACCCATGTCCACTTTCAACATTATCTTGGTGCTGGGAATCAATCTTAACCTCTGGAATTCCCCAAATCAGCAGGGAAGTGGGAATTTGCCAAGAACTAACGGACTTGATGGCTAAATGCTCCCAATCTAAATATAAAATAATCAACTCATTACTTCCTCCTTCCTTTAAGATATCCCCAAACCCATTTTAAGACATTGGTCCCAATGTAACCGCTTCCCTTAGGGACTTTCTGTTGCTTCACAAGATTCAGGATGTTATACAAATCCAAGTTTGTGAAAACCCAAGGAAT
This sequence comes from Amblyraja radiata, assembly GCF_010909765.2. NCBI lineage: Eukaryota > Metazoa > Chordata > Chondrichthyes > Rajiformes > Rajidae > Amblyraja > Amblyraja radiata. The sequence goes on from NC_045990.1 coordinate 17,486,533, forward strand.
TATCTCTACCAAAGAACCAGGGACACAGAAAAAGTTCATCATCCTAGATAAGGCAACATGATTCCAGGATTAACACAAGTGGAATGCTACATTACCAAAAAATGCTGTGCACAACACTGCATTACACCACAAACAGGAAAAAAAATAATTAAAAACTTATAGCCATCCGTAAATGGCATTTTATTCCTGCTTCCAGTACATTTCCCCATTTTGCTCTCTACAAAAGGGTAAGCCATCCTGTATTTCCCAAGTCAGGCAACTAATCGCAATTCTTTTGCACAGGAAAGCTCACGAGGAGGAACTGTCTGAATCTACAAAGGTCATTAGATTGTGGCAAATGATGTAGTCGAGTTCGAGTGAAACCATGCAGTTCCTCCAATCTTGCCGGTCACTCAACATAGGCTAGTACAAGACAGACACAAAATGCTGGACTTTTGTACAACCAAACCACATCAAATATCACTAATCCAAAACATCACCCATCCTTTCTCTCCAGAGATACTGCCTGACCTGCTGAGTTACACCAGCACTGTGTCTATCTTCAGAACAAACAAACTTGACAGTCTGAAGAAGGGTCTCGACGCAAAACATCACCTATTCCTTCGCTCCATAGACGCCGAGTTTCTCGCATTTGTCTACCTTCGATTTTTCCAGCATCTGCAGTTCTTTCTTAAACAAACTTGACAAGAGCATTATTTACCCACTAATCATTTATTGTTTTAGTTTAAAAGGATTTTGAGAGTTCTTATAACTTAATAGTTATCTTTAAACCCTTCCCAATACATCCCATCAATACAATTCGTCAAGGACCCACACCACCCTGGCCACACCTCAATTCAGTCCTGCCATCAGGAAAGTGATATAGCCTAAAAATCATGACCTCCAGGTTCAAGAACAGCATCTCAGCAACCATTGAACGCGACAAACACCAACTAAACTTTAAACTACAGTCTTGGATGCAACTAGGTATTTGGGGCTTTTGTTTCATACAATTTTGTTTTTATTGAACTTGTTTTCCCCTCATTTTAATTCTGTTATGAATTGTGTACTGTGCTTAGAGACCTGTTATGCTGCTGCAAGAATGTCATTTCGTTTAAGAAAGAACTGCAGATGCTGGTAAAATCGAAAGTAGACAAAATGCTGGAGAAACTCAATGGGCGAGGCAGCATCTATGGGGAAAAGGATTAGGCGACGTTTCGGGTCGAGACCCTTCTTCAGACTCAATGTCATTGTTCCATTTCAGTACATATGACAATTAGACACTCTTGGGTCGATGCTGCCTCCTGACCCGCCGAGTTCCTCCTGCACTTGTGTTTTTTTGCGCAAGATTCCAGCATCTGCAGTTCCTTGTGCCCAATTTTTGATTTGGTTTGCACAAAATAAAACACACTCAAAACTAATAACATGACGTTAAAATTGAATGGACGACTAGCAATGAACAAAGGCATCCGTTGGGCAGAGAAGGCAAGGATGCATTTAAAACTAGATTTAACAAAAAGCTCGCTCACATTCAAACATTATTAAAAGTAACATGTTGGTAAAACCCCTAAAAAGAGGGGTCGAGTTTGATGATCTTCAAATTTGAGATTCAATGTTTCTGATAACTGATGTTTTACTTACCACAATCTGCTAAAAGCAGCATTACAAGTGAAGATATATTTTAATAGAAATGCAGATTATTCTGATCCGCTCCCCACCCCCTCAAACCCATCTTTTCTTTTAGTTTGATAACCTCCACCCCTCCCCCCCCCCCCCCCTCCTCCTCACTGAGCGCTGCCGGATCACAGGCCACACACTGCATGCCCGGAGCCGGGCCACAGCTCCTGCCCAGGGGGGGGGGGTGAATCTGTACATACAGGGGGGGGGGGGGGGGGGTGAAGCTGTACATACAGGGGGGCTGGGGGGGAGCTGTACATACAGGGGGGCTGGGGGAGCTGTACATACAGGGGGGCTGGGAGCTGTACATACAGGGGGTCTGGGGGGAGTTGTACAAACAGGGGGGCTGGGGGGAGTTGTACATACAGGGGGGCTGGGGGGGAGGGGGTGAAGCTGTACATACAGGGGGGCTGGGGGGGGAGGGGGTGAAGCTGTACATACAGGGGGGCTGGGGGGGGAGGGGGTGAAGCTGTACATACAGAGGGGGGGGGTGAAGCTGTACATAATGGGGGGCTGGTGGGGTGAAGCTGTACATACGTGGGGGGAGGGTGGTCGGCTTAACGCGGCCCAGCCCCCCCTTCCCCTCCACCCAACTCACCTCCATCGTTAAAGTTCTCGGTAAAATAGACGCTGGGCTCCGCCGCTACCGCCACCACCACCAGCAGACAGAACAACAACCTGGTCTTCATCTTTCCCGTATTGTGTGGGGTTTTTCCTCGACCTGTAAATGTATGTGTTTAGCTGGTGCGGGGCCGCCACACACACACACACACACACACGGACCGAGGGAGGGAGCGAGAGCCGCCGACTAGAGGGAGCGGCGCTGGTCACGACTGAAGCCACCGGGAGAGAAGCGGTGTCCGCCCGCCCCTTATATACCCCCGCGCCTCACACAAACCTCCCTCCAGTCCCGCCCTCCGCTCCCATTGGCCGCCGCCCGCACTGCACCCGATTCCCCGCTCCCCCATTGGCCGACGCGCCCGCCACTCACCCGCCCCCCCGCCGCCAGCAAGCTAGGTTGCGCCGCTGCCCAGATGGCTGCTGCTGATTGGCTGCCGGCAGCGTCATGGCGACCGGCGCCGGCCAATGGGCATCGACCACATGTTCCGACGTCGGGCTGGACCGGAAGTCCCGCCTTCCCGTCGGGTGGTCACGGGTGATTGGTCAGTGCGCCCGTCAATCATGCCAGGCAGAGACGGCTGTCTTCTCAATACAATGCTTGTAAATTGCAAAATAAAACCTTCTGCATGCAGCAGGCACACCAGCATATGCATCTAACCACAGCTGGGGAAACCTATTCACCTATTTTAAAGAATATTAATTCTATTATGAACATATATTCCAACATGTTATGTAGCATTTCAACAGAACATTGCACAATTTTCCACCAGGTACTGAAAGATACATATGCAGGAAGCAACTGCAGATGCTGGTTTAAACTGAAGATTGACACAAAAAGCTGGAGTAACTCAGTGGGACAGGCAGCATCTCTGGATAGAAGGAATAGGTGACATTTTGGGTCCTGACCCTTCTTCAGACCTGACTGAACTGAAGAAGGGTCTCGACCCGAAACATCACATATTCCTTTTCTTTAGAGATGCTGTCTGACCCGCTGAGTTACTGCAGCTTTCTGTGTCTTATCTTCTGATAGAGACATCTTGGGTTGCAGAATGGGAGTGCTCTCCCCACTGCCTGCAACCTCTTCACTGTGGCTATTCCCATCGATTTTGCCTGGAAGGCAAAGCAAGCTCTGCTGACACTTCAATGTACTTCCGAGGATACACTTCATCTCACATTTATCACAATGCCATGCCATTGTCAAGGCCAGTATTTAACGCCCACCCTTCCTTGTCCTTGAGAAGATGGCAGTGAGCACTTCCTTGAATTGCTGCCTTCCTTCTGGTGAAGCCACCACTACAATGTTATTGAGTGTCATTACAATGAGATTATTCTTTGCTGCAACTTAACAGGCCCGTAAATACAGCAACACACAGATAGATATTTGTCTTAGAACACAATCAGGACATTGAAGCCCTCCAACATATACTGTGGTTCGAGGATCATGTCAAACGGTATCTAAGCTCACAGGTACATAGGGTATTTATTTTAGTTTAGAGATACAGAGCTGAAACAGGCCCTTCAGCCCACCGGATCCGCGCCAACCAGCGATCCCCACACATTAACACTACCATGCACATACTAGGGACAATTTTACATTTATTCCAAGCCAATTGACCTACAAACCTGCACGTCGTTGGAGTGAGGGAGGAAACCGAAGATCTCGGAGGAAACTCACGCACGCCATGGGGAGAATGTTCAAACTCTGTTCAGGCAGCTCCCCTAGTCAGGATCTAACCCGGGTCTCTGGCGCTGTGAGGCAGTAGCTCTACCGCTGAGGCAGTAGTTCTACCCATTGGCCTTCATCAGTCAGAGTATTGGGATGCAAGCAGAAGCCTCCATGTGGCGCATCCCGGGCAATGCTGACGACAGAAACTGTACCACAGTGACTGACTGAAGTAGCCAATTCTGCAACCACCGACCGTCAACCGTCACTGACCGACCGGAAAGATCTGATATAGAAGATGGCCGGACACGAGGAAGATGAAGTCAGAGTATTGAATATAGAAGTTGGGAAGGTCATGTTACAGTTGGATAAGACATTGGTGAGGCCACACTTAGAGTATTGTGTTCAGTTTTGATCAAGTTATATGAAAGATGTTGTCAAGCTGGAAAGGGCGCAGAGAAGATTTACGAGATATTGCCAGGACTTGAGGTCCAGAGCTATAGAGACAGGTTGAGCCGGCTACGACTTTATTCCTTGGAGAGCAGGATGATGAGCGATAATCTTATAGAGGTGTTCAAGATCATGAGAGGTATGGATTGGGTAAATGTACAATCCTTTGGCCAGAGTAGGGGAATCAAGAACAAAAGATGAGGGGGGAAAGATTTAATAGAAACCTGAGGGGTAACCTTTTTACACAAAGAGTGGTGTGTGTGTGTGGAACGAGCTGCTAGTGAAGATAGTTGAGGAAGGTACTATGGTTTTACGTTTAAGAGACATTTGGACAGGTACATGGATAGGATAAGTTTAGAGGGTTATGGGTCAAGCGCAGGCAGTGGAACTAGTGTAGATGGGGCATGTTGGTCGGCGTGTGCAAGTTGGACCGAAGGGCCTGTTTGCAGGCCTTTTTTTTGTCGAGTCCACACACAAGATTAGAAGTTGTTCAGACAGAGCTGAACACACTTCTCGGCATCTGCATACAGTGGTGTCTGTCTTGTCACTTCTTGTGCGTGGTGGTGGAAAGATTGGTGGAAACAGGGCCGCGACATGAACGCTCTTTCCTTGACCCCGTTTCCAGGCGGTATGTCTCTATGTCATGGTGGCAGAGGTAATTTCGACCGAGCCCTAATGCTGCCTCTGATGCTGTAGATTACAAATGGAGATTACAAAAAGTGGTAGGTAGACAAAAATGGTGGAGGAACTCAGCGGGTGAGGCAGCATCATAGAGTAATGCATCATAGATGCTGCCTCACCCGCTGAGTTCCTCCGGCATTTTTGTCTACCTTCAATTTCTCCAGCTCCTTCTTAAACAATAATCAAGAGTGTTTAATTGTCATATGTACCAACAACAGAATAATGAAATTCTTACTTGCAGCAGCATTACTGACCTGTAAACATAGTATTTATAGATAACGTATAATAAACTAAATAAATCAATAAATTAACAAACCTATACTATTGCATAAAAAGCCCAAAGTCATTAATGCAACTAAAGGGCCTGTCCCACTTGGCGATGTTTTCGGCAACTGCCGGCATCATTGACTGACGTATCAGGTCACTGAAAAATTTGCGGCGTGATGCGGCGGCGACGCGGCGTGACGACGTTTGACGCGCGGCGTTTTTTCAAGTGTCGCAACATTTTTTTTGTCGCCACTGGATTTTAAAATGTTCAAAATCTTTTGGCGACACTGACATGACGCTGGCAGTCGCTGAAAACATCTCCAAGTGGGACCACCCCTTTAGACGGTCCATAATTCATAATTTTGTTGGTGTTGTGCAGCGTTCAAGAGCTGATGGTTGTTGGGAATAAGCTGTTCTTGAACCAAGAGGTCACAGTTTTGAGTCTGGCCACACTTCTTCCCGATGGCAGAAGTGTGGCCAGGCTGGTATGGATCTTTGATGATACTGGCTGCCCTTTTGAGGCAGTGCTTTCTTTGGATCCCATCGATGGCGGCGAGGTCAGTACCCGTGACGGACCAGATGATGACCACCACTTTTGACACCTAAAAAAAGGTTCCTGATATTTGCATATGAAAGAACTGGAGATGCTGGAAAAATCGATGGTAGTCAAAAATGCTAGAGGAACTTAGAGGGTGAGGCAGCATCATAGAGATACATATGAGATACAAGTAGCCCAACCAAGGTGTGTGTTCATTTAAGGCCTCAACACAGCCTGCCACAACTATTAGAACATAGAACTCGGTGGCGCAGCGGAAGAGTCGCTGCCTCACAGCACCTGACAACGTGTGCTGTCTGTATGCAGTTTGTACCTGCTCCCCGTGACTGCGTGGGTTTTCCCCGGGTGCTCTGGTTTCCTCCCACATTCCAAAGACGTGCAGGTTTGTAGGTTAATTGGCTTCGGTAAAAATTGCAAATTGTCCCTAGTGTGTGTAGGATAGTGTTAGTGTGCTGGCATCGCTGGTCGGCGCGGACTCGGTGGGCTGAAGGGCCTGTTTCCGCGGTAGACCAAAAGTACAGAACAGGAACAGGTCCTTCGGCCCACAATGTCTGTGCCAAACAACATCCCAAGGTAAACTCTGCCTGCATGTGATCCATGTCCCTGCATATCCACATGCCTGTCTAAAATCCTCTGAAACGCTACTATCATATCTGATTCCACCACTATCCCTGGCAGTGTTCCAGGCACCCACCACCCTCTGTGTAAACAACTTGTTCTGCACATCTCCTTTAAATTTTGGCCTTATTGTTACAACCAAGAGTAGTTTGTCACGTGGCAGGATCCTTAAAGCGGTAACAACCTTGAGGTGAGGAGAGAGACCCGACTTGGGATATGGTACAAAGTGTTTTTTAATAAGTGTTTTTACTGAAGGGGACACAAATGCTGGAGTAACTCAGCGGGACAGGCAGCATCTCTAGAGTGAAGGAATAGGTGAAGTTCAGACTGCAGATCAGATTTGGGCCGAAGGGTCTGTTTCCATCCAGTTTCACGCTATGATTAAGTAATTTGCACCCCTCAGTTCAATGGCCATTTGAAAGCGATCAACCCTGTGCCTCGATTCCCTCCCCACACATCAGCCCAGACATGTGCATTCTCATCAGCAGCATGGAACAGCCTTTAGACATCAGAGATACAGCGCAGAAACAGACCCTTCGGTCCACCGAATCCATGCCGACCAGCAATCACCGTGCACACTATCCCGCACGCGAGGGACAAAATACAATTTTTACCGAAGCCAATTAACCAACAAACCTGCACGCCTTTGGAGTGTGGGAGGAAACCGAAGATCTCAGAGAAAACCCGCGCAGGTCATGGGGAGAACGTACAAACTCCGTACAGACAGGGCCGGAGTCGGGATCGAACCCGGGTCTCCGGCGCTGCATTTTGCAGTAAGGCAGCAACTCTATCGCTGCTCCACCGTGACTGCCCAGGTAACCATAAGCTAGGGTACCATCCCATTCACCTTTACCCATTGCGGACATCGGACTTTGTCTGTGGAACTGATGCGCTACAATGCTGAGAACTATTGTGGGACGACAGATGGCACAATGGGCTAAGTGTTCGGCTGGCAACCGGAAGGTAGCCGGTTCGAATCCCGCTTGGAGTGCATACTGTCATGTGTCCTTGGGCAAGACACTTCACCCACCTTTGCCTGTGTGTGAATATGTGTGAGTGATTGGTGATGGTCGGAGGGGCCGTAGGCGCAGATTGGCAGCCACGCTTCCGTCAGTCTGCCCCAGGGCAGCTGTGGCTACAGAAGTAGCTTACCACCACCGAGTGTGACTGAGGAGTGAATGAATAATGCGATGTAAAGCGCCTTGAGTATTAGAAAGGCGCTATATAAATCCCATCCATTATTATTATATAATGCACTCTGTATCTTCCCTTTTACTTGATTGCGACTTGATTGTATTTATGTCCAGTATTATCTGATCTGATAGCATGTAAAACAAGGCTTTTTACTGTACCTCGGTACTCATGACAATAATAAACCTCAATGTACATCTTGCACTCTTATTAGCACTTTTCTCAGTTAACAGAATCAGGATAAATGAGTCAACCTGGGCATAATAGAATTTCTCTCCAGTATTCAGAAGATAATTCTGCATGTCTTCTACCTCCCACCTCCTCCCACCTCCTCCCCCCCCCCCCCCCTGAATAGCAGAGGAAGGGTCTCTGTACACAAACTCTTCTCTATGATTGTCTCGATGTTTTCATTTCTTTTCCCCCACTCTCTCGACTTCACCATATTGGATGAAGTTTGACCACGTTCTGAGCCTCCTAGTTATTGCACTTTCAGCAGAAGTCAATTGTGTTGTGGAGTATAACATAATCCCACATTGTAGATGAGGCCCACACTCGTGTCTCCTCGGTACCCCGCAGCTCCGCTCTTGCTCTCCATCCCCCCAGTTGCAACAGGGACAGAGTCCTCCTAGTCGAACCTTCCGCGACGTTGGAGCTCACGACATCCACGGCCTCTCCCGAGACTGCGAGCGCACGATGTAAAGTCCGCAGGCCGCGGTTGGAGCAATCCCAGGCAAGGGATCGACTCCGATGTAAGTCCACGCCCCGCAGTGGGTCCCAAGGTCAGTCTGAGGAGGCTTCCAGCTCCATCGATGGTGGGCCGCAGAGCGACCAGAGAATGCGATCTAAAAATTAATCACATCTCCAGCAAGGTAAGAAACTGAAAAAAAAGTTTCTCCCTCCCCCCACATAAAACAAACCGGAGAACATTTACACAGACTTTAAACACACACTAAATATTTAAAAAGACGAAAAAACAACAGACTGTTGGCGGGCCTGCTAATCTTGCGGTGCCCCTGGTGGTCATACATACAGTGGCCATGGTGTGTCACATTGAATAGATTTTCCCAATCCTTTCAAGTCGAGTCAAGTTTATTGTCAGATGTACAGGTACAATGAGGCACAGGTACAATGAAAAATCTCCCTTGCATCAGCAGCCCAGACTCAGGCAAACAACAACGACTAATTATCCATACAATTCTAAAAGAACGTAGTCTATGGTATTGCAAGAGGTACTCGTTACTGTTTCATTGTCGAGGTCAGATTAGGGTTCTGTAAGTTGTAGGAAAGTCGCTGTTCCTGAGCCCAGTGTTGTGGGACTTCAGGCATTTGTACTTCTTACCTGATGGTACCAGCGAGAAGACAGTATGGCCAGGATGGTGGTGATCCTTGATGATAGTTGCTGCCTTCTTGAGGCAGCTTCTCATATACCTGGCTGAGTCCACTATCCTCTGCAGCCTCATGTGTTCCGGTGTGTTGGAATGGTCATACCAGGCCATGATGCACCCAGTTGGGATACCTTGTCGTGGTGGAGGAGCTTATGTGGACCTGTGGACCTGAGATCCTGAGAGCGATGCCGTCTGGAGCTACCCTCCTGGTAGGGCCACCCATGGCGGTAAGGTCGAGGGGGAGGTCTCTGACAAAGAGCAATCCAACCAAGACTTCAACGTTGGAACAGGCGGAGGACGATGGCTGACCTTAGTGGAGCGTCACAACGGCTGGGAAGGCGGATGAAGGCTGCAGCAGAAAAGGGTCTCCGGTCGTCTTGGACTCCATGCCACTGGATCCTGACCCAGATCTGTCAAGGACCGTGAGGTGGCTGTCTGTGCACCAGTCTCCCCACGTTAAACAAAGGCACGCACAGGCATCCTCCATGAGAGGACAGTCACTCGTTTCGAGTGACCGCCGAGGGTGATGACATTCTACGGTGCGTCAATAACAGTTTGTTCGGTGACATGACAAACCTCTATAAACTAAGAACACAGGAGCACTGGAGTATCTTCTTTATTCTGCCTCAACATTTTCCCACTAGTTTTCTATGCAGTGTCAGTCTACTATAATTCCTACCTTGTAAGGGTTAATCCTGTTCAGACCTTTGCCTTTAGAGATACAGTACAGAAACAGGCCCTTCGGCCCACCGAGTCTGCCCTGACCAGCGGTCCCTGCACACCATCACTATCCTACACACACTGGGAAAAATTTACAATTTACAGAAGCCAATTAACCTACAAACCTGTCCTTCTTTGGCGTGCGAAAGGAAACCAGGGCACCCGGAGAAAACCCATGTGGTCACAGGGAGAACGTACAAAAAACTCCTTGTAGGCAGCACCCATAGTCAGGATCGAACCTGGGCCTCTAGTGCTGTAAGGCAGCAACACTACCGCTGCACCATTGTGCCTCCCCTGTTTGTTCCAATATGTACAGAGCATCGCTTGGCAATATTCTCAGCTTTAATGAGCACTTCTCTAATGAATGCTTCTGGTTAATGCAGTAAGATCATAGCTGGTCCAATCTTACTGAAGCCCAAAACGTTGTCTGTCAATTCCACAGATGCTGCCTTGTCCTGCCGATTCATCCAGCAGCTTGTTTCTGGCCTCTGGTTATGCCTGTCTCCAGGGATATGGACCACATGCAGGCAGATGGAATTCATTTATTCTGTCCTTGTGGTCGGCACAGGCACAAGGATTGACACAAATTGCTGGAGTAACTCAGCGGGGACAGGCAGCATCTCTGGAGAGAAGGAATGGGTGACATTTCAGGTCGAGACCCTTCTTCAGACTGACAGTCAGGGGAGAGGGAGACTAAAGATCTAAAAGGGTAAGGTGTGAACATAACAGATCAAAGCAAATGAAGATAAGGAAATGTAGAATGTTTCATTGTTAGCTGAGGGGAAGGTGGCAACACACAATCAATAATATTTACTGATACCACCGGGTGGCGCTGTCAGCAATGGCACCCTCGTCTGTCTTTTCGTCTATTTTTTGTTATTTTTAGTGTGTTTAAAAGGTATGTGTTAATGTTCTCTATTTTGTTTTATGTGTGGGGGTTGGGGGAGGGGATCGGGGGAAACTTGTTTTCAACTCTTATTTTGCCGGAGATGCGATTGTTTTCCCGGATCGTATCTCCGGTCGCTCTGCAGCCTAACATCGTGGAGCTCGAGGCCTTGCTCGGGACTGACTTTGAGCCGCACCGCGGGGGCGTGGACTTACCGTCGGAGCCGATTCCTTGCCTGGGATCGACATTAACATCAAGAATTTCGCAGTCTCGGGTAAGAGAAGCTCCAAAAGCTGTACGACGTTTGACTAGTCCTGACCCGGGGTAGATCGCCCGGCGCGCGGGAGCTGAGATTCCCCCTCAATGCAGGAGCTTGATCGCCCCGACGAGGAGGCCCACCACCGGCTACGGGAGCAAGATCGTCCCGTCAACGGAAGGTTAGAGGCCCCCAGACGCTGGAGAACAAAGAAGGGAAGAGATTGAACTTTTTTTTCGCCTTCCATCACAGTGAGGAATGTGGAGGAGTCACTGTGGTGGATGTTTATGTTAAAATGTATTTTGTGTGTTCTGTTGCTTTTTATTGGTAGGACTGTATGGCAAATCAAATTCCTCGCATGTTGCAAAACATACTTGGCAAATAAAGTATGAATATGATTATGATTTAATCAGGAGGACAGTAGAACTAGGATGGCGGACGGACAGAGAGAGGGAAAGCAAGGATTACTTGAAGTTCGAGATACTAAAATTCATTCCGCTGGGGTGTAAGCTGCCCAAGTGAAATATGAGGTGCTGTTCCGCCAGTTTGCGCTGGGCCTCACACTCACTGGGCCTAATCCTGAGCTGGACTCTTCCATGTTCGATTGAGAAAAATTGATATTATGCTGGCCAGAAGTTCTTCTATTGGGAGGGACTGACTTTATCAAGTTTCCTTATCCGTAGATGCAGCAGTTTGTAATGTGTGCACAAACATTAGAGTGTTGGAGGAACTCAGCAGCTCATGCAGCATTTGTGGAAGCAAATGAACAGACAGCGTTTCGGGTCGGGACCTTTGGGTCGGGATCCTCCCTCAGGCTGCACTTTGTTTTTTGCTCAAGCCCTGATTATTAACTTGTACTCTCATTTTGAAGTTGTTCTTTTCACCATCACGTTACGCAAACATACTTGTCTCATATGTCATTCACCTCAATGTTATAGCAACCTCCCTTCTGTGGCTTTGCCTCAGCAGCTGATTCCCTTATATTTGGGGCACTATTTGACATTGGACTTACTATTTAATCCTGATTCCAGAGTCCATGTTTATCTGTTTTCTACAATTGAAGTACCTTGCTACTCTGAACTGATGCACTTATGACTTTAAAGACCTGACGGGGCGTGTGGCCGGACGAACAAAGGCCCTGTGGGTCGCGGTCTGTAGGGGGAAGCCGCCAAGCCGGCCCTTGGTCGTCTCCCGAAGACCAGAGAGGATGGAGCCGATACGGACGGACGCGAGGGGGAAATCCGATCGAGAGTGATCCAGGGACTGGTCTTCCGCACCCGCAAGGTTGGCTACGGGAAGCACTCCCGAGGCACAAACGTGGACGGGCGAGGAGAGGGACGGGGGTTCGCTGGACAATCCTGATGTTGGCTGGAGGCCCTACAGCAGCCTGGGGCATGCCTGGATCGGGCACCAGTGATAATACCTAGAGCACAGACCGCTCTATAATCTTTGGACTGGACTTCAAAAATGGCGCCAAAATCTGGCGCCTCATGCATGACGTCTCAGTGGACTGCTTCTGTACACGTTATTAATCGGGATTGTGCTTAGGCATGGTAATACTTTACTGAAGGAAAATAATATAATAGCATATAATATAACACATGACAATAAAGCACCACTGAGCCATTATTAGTGACTTTTTAACTATGTTGACACATTCACTGGCTGCGGTCGAGTCAGCTGAGTAGGCCGCTGGAAGCCCTGAAGCAGCCTGGGGCTCCATTAGATTCTGCTCCGCTCCAAGTAGCTGAGCACGTGGATCAGACGCGGCTTACAGTGGCACGGAGCAGCAGCGCAGCGGTGGAGGACATCGACATGTCACCTGGCCAGGACAATCCTGGCTTGACCCTGGCAAGACTCGATGGGCCGAATGGCCTAATTGAGCCTCTGTGAGTTATGACCCATGCAACTCCATAACACAGTGCTGCCACCAGGACAACAGACCTTTGTGGCCAAGTTAAGACTCAAGATTTAAAAAAAAATTCGGACTTGAAGGTTACAAGATGGCGCCTCATACATGGCGTCTCTTGCGTACTGATGCAGTATGGTCTATTATCTCACACTCTTGTACTTAGTATGATGTGCCAAGTGTATAGTAGGACTGTCACTAAACTGTTGGCAAAAATAGAATTTCACTGTATTTAGGCACACGTAACAATAAAGTACCATTGGACCATTGTGCTAAATAACTCCCATTACTCGCTTTTCACAACGCATCATGGGATCTGCAATTGTCCGAATACATACTTATATACTGTAATTCTGTGTGGCTGCCAAAATTGTTTCAACTTTTATTTCTACAAATGGAATTATCTCGATTGCTAGTTTGAATGTCAAGTTTTGAAGGTTAAGTGGCAATCTTTATGACATTTTTCAGAACAACATTGCAGTTGCTGCATGTCTCAAGTCCTCACTGGTTAGGAGTTTCAGTTTCTGAAAGCATTAGACAATAGACAATAGGTGCAGGAGTAGGCCATTCAGCACTTCGAGCCAGCATCGCCATTCAATATGATCATGGCTCATCCCCAATCTGTACCCCGTTCCTGCCTTCTCCCCATATCCCCTGACTCCGCTATTTTTAAGAGCCCTATCTAGCTCTCTCTTGAAAGCATCTAGATAACCTGCCTTCACCCCCCTCTGAGGCAGAGAATTTCACAGACTCACACCTCTCTGTGAGAAAAAATGTTTCCTCATCTCCGTTCTGAATGGCTTACCCCTTATTCTTAAACTATGGCCCCTGGTTCTGGACTCCCCCAACATCGGGAACATGTTTCCTGCCTCTACCATGTCCAAACCCTTAATAATCAACAAGATACCCTCTCATCCTTCTAAACTCCAGAGTGTACAAGCCCAGCAGCTCCATTCTCTCAGCATATGACAGTCCCGCCATCCCGGGAATTAACCTTGTAAACCTACGTGCACTCCCTCAATAGCAAGAATGTCCTTCCTCAAATTAGGGGACCAAAACGGCATACCATACGTCAGGTGTGGTCTCACTAGGGCTCTGTACAACTGCAGAAGGACCTCTTTGCTCCTATACTCAACTCCTCTTGATATAAAGGCCAACGTGCCATTCGCTTTCTTCACTGCCTGCTGTACCTGCATGCTTACTTTCATTGACTGATGATTGTCATTGGGGCCTAGCACTGTGGAGCGGCCTCCAACCGGAATGACCTGGGGGCTCAAGTCACGGAGCCTGTGGAGCTGCAGACCTACCATCGTGGAGCTGGCCAGCTTCGGAGCGTGGAGAGTTCGGAGTGTGGAGAGCTGCGGTGGCACGTGGCTGCGACCCGATGGTGACACCGGGAGCTCGCGGGTCCCCGGTGGGAGACCGCTTTGCGGGGCACCGGCAATGGCGACTTCTCCCGCTCGAATTGCGGGGTTGAGAGTGACCTGGAGCGGGGCATTACATCGCCCGGCGCAGCTTTAAATTGCCGCGGACTTGCTAGCGCCCGCCGGGGGCTCCAACATCAATACCCGGAGCAGGGCCTTACATCGCCCGGCGTGGCTTTAAATGGCCGCGGACTTGCTAGCGCCCGCCGGGGGCTTTGACTTTGACATCGGGAGAAGAATGGAGAGCAGGGGAGAGACAAGACTTTGCCTTCCATCACAGTGAGGAGGAGATTCACTGTGATGGATGTTTGTGTAAATTGTGTTGGTGTGTGTCTTGGTTCTTTTCTTGTATGGCTGCAGAAACCAAATTTCATTTGAACCTCATGTGAAGTTCAAATGACAAATAAATGGTATTGTATTGTATTGTATTGTATTGTATTGAACAAGGACCCCCAGATGCCATTGTACTTCCCCTTTTCCCAACTTGACACTTGACATCCTGCATTTACATATGTGCATATCTAAAAGCCTCTGAAATGCCACTATCATATCTTCCTCCACCACCACCCCTGGCAAAGTGTTCCAGGCCCCCACCTACTTCTTTACACAAAACCTGCCTCGCACATCTCCATTAAACCTTTTCCTTCTCACCTTATTCCTATGCCCTCTAGTGGTGAACAATTCCACCCTGGGAAAAAGATTATGACTGTCTACTGCGTCTATGTCTCTCATAATTTTATATACCTCTCTCAAGTCTCCCCTCAATCTCCGATATTGCAGAGAAAACAATCCACGTCTATCCAACCTTTCCCTGAAGGTGAAGCCCTCTAATCCAGGCAGCATTCTGGTGAACCTCCTCTGCACCCTCTCCAAATCCTCCACAACTTTCCTATTATAGGGCGACCATAACTGCACACAATACTCCAAATGTGACCTAAACACTGTCATATAGAGCTGCATCATGACTTTCTTACTCTTATATTCAATGCCCCTAAGCATATCTTACACCTTCTTAACAACCCTTTCCACTGTGCTGCCACTTTAGGAAGTTATGAACATCATGGAACTGGAGGCCTTGCTCAGGACTGACTTTGAGCCCCACCGCGGGACGTGGACTCACCATCGGAGCCGATTCCTTGCCTGGGATCGAGGCTCCAACCGGACTTTAACATCAAGGAGCTCGCAGTCTCGGGTTGAGACCGACGTCGGGAAGCTCCAAAAGCCACACGACAATCGACCCGGGGTAGATCGCCTGGCGCGGGGGAGTTGAGATCCCCCCCCGATGCAGGAGCTTGATCGCCCCGATGAGGAGGCCCGCTGCCGGTTACAGGAGTAAGATCGTCCCGTCAACGGAAGGTTAGAGACCCCCGACTGCTAGAGAACAAAGAAGGGAAGAGATTGAACTTTTTTTCGCCATCCATCACAGTGAGGAATGTGGAGGAGTCACTGTGGTGGATGTTTATGTTTAAAAGTATTTTGTGTGTTCTGTTGCTTTTTATTGGTATGACTGTATGGCAAATCAAATTCCACGTATGTTGCAAAACATACTTGGCTAATAAAGTATGACTATGATTATTATGATTATGATTACTTGGACTCTCAAGATCCCTCTGCACATCAATGCTGTTAATAATCTTGTACTGTATTAACTACATTAACTGTATATTCTCTCCTTACATTCAACCACCCCTCGTGCAACACCTCTTACTTGCTTGGGTTAAACTTTATCTGCCATTTCTCCACCTATTTCTCCAGCTGATCTATATTCGGCTGTGCAGGTCCTCCACCATTTTTCCGGCATCATTGGTTCCAGAGCTTTGTCCTATTATCCATTTTGCCGGACCAACAGAGAACATACTGTAGCCTTGGGGGAGGGGAGAGATACTGGCTCTCAAATTCAGCCTCAGACGTCCGCTATGGGAATGGATCTGCCGGCTCCGGCCGGGCTGGAGTTCCAGTGCCCCAGCCACAGTCGACCCGGTGATCGGCCGCGAATGTCTCAATGAGGTTGAGATCGGAAGCCTCATATATGCCAGCCAAGGTATATAACACCCACCTTCATCTATCTCCTTTGTCATCTCCTCAAAAAACTTAATAAAGATACTGAGACACGTCCTGCCGCCCTCCCTAATTAGCGCATTCTCTTCTGAATGAGAATACATTTTATCTCGAGGAATTCTCTCCCTAGTTTCCCTACCACTGCCATGAGGCTCACCGGCCTAAAGTTCCCTAGATTCTCTCTGCTTCCTTTCTTAAACCAAGGAACAATAGTTTCTCTCATATTATCTGATCTGATTGGTTAGCATGCAAAACAAAGCTTTTCCCTGTTCCTCAGTGCACTTACCACAATAAACCTAAACATATTAAAATGTACAATATCACAATGAAAATATTAACTGTTACGAGCATCATAGATTTCACAATGAACGCTTCCCCTGTGGTGACAAGCTGGATGATACATTGTGTCCGAAGGAACTGCAGATGCTGGTTTAAACAGTAGACGTTTCGGGTCTCGACCCAGTCTGAAGAAGGGTCTCGACCCGAAAAGTCACCTATACCTTTTCTCTTCTTCTTCTTCTTCTTCTTCTTCTTCTTCTTCTTCTTCTTCTTCTTCTTCTTCTTCTGCCGTGTGTCTTTCAGACCTGCAGCTCCGTTGAGGCGAGCCAGGCCAACGTGTCATCGTCCAGGTCAATCAGACCTCGTTCACCATTCGGTGGCCGGTGTTTGGGGCAACTGTTGACTATGTGCTCCACTGTCTGTGTTGGGTCCCCACACTCGCTGGTCCACGAGGCCCCACCTCTTTATCCCTACTCCATAGCGTCCAATGCTTGTCCTCAAGCGGTTGAGGGTTGTCCACTGCTTTCGGGGCAGGTCCTGGCCAGGGACGTCCATGGGGTCATCGATATAATGGTGTAGCCTAGATGGTTCCGCTGACTTCCACTGGTCTAGATGCTGTCTGACCCGCTGAGTTACTCCATCTTTTTGGGTCTATCTTGGGTGATATATTGGATTACTATTAACATAACTTGAAATTCAGAAATAAAACGTGCTGATGTTTGTTTGTCGACAGAGATATGCTTAGAAATGTGAGCCGTGGAACAAGAAGGGAATAATTGAGGAAACAGAAATAGTTGCACAATTCACTAGGCAAGGGAATGTTGTTAAACCTGTGCGGTCAGGCAAAGCTTACGATAGTCAAGGATGCTGTAATTAGGCTCCTGAGGGAAGAGGCTCTGGTCTCTGGCTATGTAAAAACACGAAAAGCTGTCCTTTGAGCCACGATGTATGTACTTCTTGTCTAGTAGATAAGGAGAAATTATTTCTGGTGATAACAGGGTTGATTTATTGCATTGGCAAATGAACCGGAGATGGTATGAAAAATAGATACAATTTTTACACGTGTTCGTTATGAAATTTTCGACTGGAAGAATGACGGAAACAGAGTGGATACATTGAAAGAAGTAGCAATAAGCCGTTAGGCTCCACAGGCATGGTCTGCAGTCAATAATATCACCGCTGATGTGCATTATCACATTCAATAGGGGAATTAGGTGAAGATTTGGAAATGACAAGTTGCCAGCTGTGATAAGAGATCAGGGAATGGGATTAATTAGTTTGCTCTCTCGGGGCAGTTTATGGAACGGCCTGCTTCTGTATCACTGGAGGGACACACTAACATCTCTACTTCTTCAGAAGGCTACGGAAGTTCAACATGTTCATAATGACGGGGCACAGTGGTAGAGTTGCTGCCTCACAGCGCCAGAGACCTGGGTTCGATCCTGACTAAGGGTGATAGTCTATACGGATTTTATATACGTTCTCCCTGTGACCTGCATGGGTTTTCTCCGGTTTCCTCCCACACTCCAAAGACATACAGGTTTGTAGGTTAATTGGCTTGGTATAATTCTAAATTGTCCCTAGTGCTTGTAGATAGTGTTAATGTGCAGGGATCGCTGGCCGCGCAGACTCGGTGGGCCGAAGGGCCTGTTTAAGCGCTGTATCTCTAAACTAAAAAACTCTTACTGCATTCTACAGTCCCTGTCCCACTTAGGAGACCTAAACAGCAACCTCTGGTGACCTTGCCTGCCACCCAAAAAAAAATCAAGGTCGAGGTGACCTGCAACCTCCTCCCACGCATGTGTTGAAAACCTTCCTCGACTATGAAGAAAACCGGCTTCGACTAGACCTGCGACTAAAAAATTATCGATTTTTAAAACGGCAACCTATTTTTAGTCGAGGCCGGTTTTAATCATGATGAAAAAATAGCAGCAACCTAGATGAAGCCTCGACTATGCGGAAACCACTTTCGACCATTAGGGAGAGTGACCAAAACCTTCGGTGACCTCATGGAAACCTTGGGTGGCGGGCAAGGTCACCAGAGGTTGCTGTTTAGGTCTCCTAAGTTGGACAGGGACTTACAGGAGCACAGTAGAGAGTATTCTATTGGGATGCATTGCAACTTAGTTGTGGAATAGCTCTGCCCAAGTCCGCAAGAAATTTCCTAGCCCAGTCCATCACGCCAACTAGTCTTTCCCCATCTACTCCACCTCTACCTCACATTACTTTAAAACGGTAGCCAACATATCCAAGGAGCACTCATACCCGGGTTCTTTTCTTTTCTCCCTTCTCCTGTCGGTTAGAAGATACAAAAGCTTGAAAGAACATACCATGAAATTCAAGAACAACTTCTTCAATGCTGATATGAGACTCTTGAACGGACCTCTTTTATGCTCTGTATGTATTTCCCATCTTCCAATGTACCCCTTTGTGGCCCTTGCACTTTTATAACCTGCACTTTCTGAACTGTAACACTAAATTCTGCAGTCTGTTTATTTTCTCTTTCGTGCAACCAGTTATATGGCATGATTTGCCTGGCTAGCATGCAAAAATAAAGCTTTTCACCGTTTCTCAACACGTGATAATAATAAACCAACGCCAATATCAAATGGAAGAGTGTATTACATGAAATAGTACACTGAAACAAAGCAGCTATAATTGTTGGAAAACTTGAGATAAAACAGAAAATGCGAGAAACACTTGGCACGTCAGGCAGCATCCGTGGAGAGAGAAAACAAGGATTAGTTCAAGTTCAAGTTCACATTTATTGTCACATGTACCAATTGGTACAGTGAAATTTGAGTTACCATACAGCCATACAAATAAAAAGAACACAATACACGATAGAGTTTAACATAAACATCCATCACAGCGGAATCAACGTTTCCCATTGGGATGGAAGGCAATAAAGTTCAGTCATCTTCCTCTGTGTTCACCCGTGGTCCGGGCAGTGAACCCTCTGCAGTCGCCGCTATGGACGGCCCGATGTACAGACCCTCTCGCCAGGATGATCGGAACCCCGGCGTTGGAACAGTGCTTCAGGTCCAGGATTCTGGATAAGGATCTTTGGAAGAAGGTTTTCTTTGGAAGAAGCTGAGCTAAAGCTTAATTGTGATGCATAAAGTAATGGGGAGCCTAGATAAAAATAAATAAGAAAGATCCATTTTGATCAGCAGGGGTGTTACAAGACAGAGAGGCCATGGTTTAATGTCATTGGTAATGGAGAATTGAGGAGAAAGGTTTTCACTCAGTGGTCAGGCAGTGTGGGGTGAGAAGGTGTGATGCAGAAACCCTCATCACATTCAATAGTAAATGTATGTGTACTTGAAGAGTTTTCTGACCACCCGAGATATAAATCTTATTCTGGAAGTTAGCATTAGCACTTCTCTTTGAATGGGCATGAGCATGATAGACTGAATGACATTCTCTGTCATATGTTTTGAATTGAATTGAAATGAAAGATACAGCATGGAAACAGGCCCTTTGGCCCATTGAGTCCATGCTGACCATCAATCACCTGTTCACACAAGTTCCATGTTACCCCCATTTTCGCCTCTTCTCACTACACATTCGGGGAAATTTACAGAGGCCAATTGACCTACAAACTGTGTAGACGCTGGTTTAAACCGAAGAGTCGAACCCTTCCCGAAACCTTAACTATTCCTTCTCTCCAGAGATGCTACCTGTCCCGCTGAGTTACTCCAGCAATTTGTGTCTATCTTTGACCTACAAACTGCGTGTCTTTGAGATGTGGGAGAAAATTGGAGCACTCGGAGGAAACCCACACGTTCACAGGGAGAACATACAAACCCCACATGGTCAGCAGCCGAGGTCAGGATTTAATCCAGCTCTCTGGCGCTATGGGGAAAATATTCCATGATATAGATTAAGATTTGAAGGTACAGAAACCTGAAAAGGAGATATCAACAATACTACCGATAATTTATGGGATCCAATCATTTTCTATTAACTGAGATCTTCGGTTTCCTCCCACACTCCAAAGACGTACAGGTATGTAGGTTAATTGGCTTGGTGTATGTGTAAAAAATTGTTCCTAGTGTTTGTAGGGTAGTGTTAATGTGCGGGGATCGCTGGTCGCTGCGAACTCGGTGGGCCGAAGGGCCTGTTTCCGCGCTGTATTTCTAAATTAAAAAACTAAGTAACAGAATTCACAGATGAAAAACTTTATTTCAATGAGCATATCTTGAATAGCACTGGGTTTGTAATGTATTCTACCAGGTCTGATAGCATGTTTTATCCAATGAATATTCCAAAGGCCAGAGCTAATGATTAAGAAACCTTGGGGGTTCCAATCTTATTATGGCAGCTAGGGTACTGAAGCTCAACTAACTAAATAGATTAAGAATTCCATAAAAGTTTTGAATCAGTAATGGTGTCCACAAATTGGGTGGCACAGTGGCCCAGCGGTAGAGTTGCTCCCTCACAGCGGCAGAGTTCGAATCTGACTACGGCTACTGTCTGTACAGAGTTTGTACAGTACGTTCTCCCTGTGATCCATTGAGTTTCTCCAGGTGCTCCGGTTTCCTCCCACTCTCCAAAGGCCTAGAGGATAGTAGGTTAATTGGCTTCTGTAAAATTGTAAATTGTCCCTAGTGCTCAAAGGTTCATTATTAGTCACATACACCAATTGGTGTAGTGAAATGCGTATTGCCATTGCAGCACATAAAAAATAAACATAACAATAAACAAAATTTAAACATAAAAATCATCCCCCCACAATGGTTCCCATTATGAGTGAAGGCACAAAGTCCAGTCCCCATCCCCATGTCCACCCATAGTCAGGCCTGTTTTGGCCTCCGCAGTCGCCTTTATGGAGGCCCGATGTTCCAGGCCCTTCTCGCCAGATGATGGTGCTCTGGAGTCGGGAGAATCCTCACAGCGGCATGGGAAAACTGGTACGGCCGCTTCCGAAGCCGACAGGCCGTGCTGGACGGAGCTACCACCAGTGGCGATCTCGACGAGAGATCCCAGGCTCCCGAGGTAAAGTTCAGCGCTGCCGCCCGTGGCTGGCCGCTCCACAGACCCGCAGCTCGGCGATGTTTTTATCAGCAGACTCAGCGCGGCGACCCAGGCAAGGCATCGCCCGCTCCGCGATAGCGCTCCAGCGCTGTGCTGCTGCCGAAGCCGAGGTTCTGGCCTGTCCCCTCAGGAAACACTGCTCCAGGCCCGCTGGTAGGCCGCGAGGAGGGGTCGAAGGTGCTGCCTGGAGAAAAGCTGCCTCTCCGATCAGGTAGGGACCCTGAAAAGCAGTTTCCCCCTCCCCCCCCCCGCCCCACATAAAAAAGACTAGAGCTCCAGAAACAAAACACTTGACTCACTAAATATTAAAAAAAGTGGAAAAACGGACAGCTGCAGGCTGGGCAGCCATACCCATACAGGACGGCGCCCCCTTTATAGTGTATAGGATGGTGCCAGTGTATGGGGGTATTGTTGGATGGCAGGGACTCGGTGGGCCGAAGGGCCTGTTTCAACACTGTATCTCGAAAGTCTAAAGTAAAATAACCAAATGTTGATACAACTATTACTTGTTTCTGGAGGAAATATGCAGTTCCCTGCCTGTAGATGTTGACACATGATGCGAACTAATCGAAAAAATTCCTCCAACTCCTTAATACAGCCTCCAGCCAGTGGTGACAGTAATATAAACGTGACAGGGGACAATATGAATTTAAAATGGTCTCATTATTTCCCATCCTCCATCCTTGCGTTACTCTTAGCCGCACTTACAGAGTACTGTGTTCAGTTTTGGTCACCCTGCTATAAGAAAAATGCCCTTAAGCTGGAAAGGATGCAGAGAGCATTTATGAAGATACAATACAATACAATACCAAGGCCTGAGAGCCTGAGCTACAGGAATAGGTTGGGCAAGCTAGGACTTTATTCCTTGGAGCGCTGGAGGCTGAGGGATGATCTTATAAAGGCATATGAAATTACGAGGGGAATAGAAAGGGTGAATGGAGTCTTTGTTGCAGGGTCGGGGAGATCGAGAACTAGAGGGCATGTATGTGATACATACATAGACAATAGGTGCAGGAGGAGATGATTCGGCCCTTCGAGCCAGCACCGCCATTCAATGTGACCATGGCTGATCATCCAGTCGGTACCCCGTTCCTGCCTTCTCCCCATATCCCTTCACACCGCTATCTTTGACACCGCTACCCCTTGACACCGCTGACACCAGGAAAACAAAAATAATTGCACTACTATGACTGTATGCACGTAAATATATTTATTTATTGCTCATATTCTATGTCGCTCTTCTAGGGAGATGCTAACTGCATTTCGTTGTCTCTGTATTGTACACTGCACAATGACAATAAATTTGAATCTGAATCTTTGAATCGGAATCTTTAAGAGCTCTATCTAACCTTCTCTTGAAAGCATCCAGAGAATCGGCCTCCACTGCCTTCTGAGGCAGAGAATTCCAGAGTGGGGAGAGATTAAATAGGAACCCGAGGGGCAACTTCACACGTAGGGAAGTGGATACGAGGAATTAGTTGCCAATGAAAGTGGGTGAGGCAGGTACTATAAAAGTCATTTGGACAGGTACGTGGATAGGAATAGTTTAGAGGGACATATCCCTCTCACATTTGAAACTAGAGCTAGCTTTGATGGGGCATATTGGTCATCATGGATGAGTTGGGAGGAAGGGTCTGTTTCCGTGCTGTGTGATCCTGTGGCTCTATAACACATTTGGCTCAGTTTGATTATTGTATGTAAAACTATTCCAAACGCAAAATACTGTGGTTGCTGGATATTCAAAATTCCGATGAAACTTGATCGACCTGAAATGTTAATTCTCTTTTTCATTCCAGAGATCCTGTCTAACTCGTTGCAAACTATTTCCAGAATCTATTTCCAGATACTATTTGCATCATAACAATTATGGTCTTTTCATTATTCTGGTTACAATTTGCAGATAATTTAGTTGGATATTGAGGGAGAAAATGGCAAATCTATTAATTTTATTCTATGTTTCTTTCAAGAAGGATGTGTGTGTTATTGACGGAACAATTCTTCAGTGCATTGCTAATTTTCACTCGGAAAGAAAATTTGCAAAACAAACTTAAAATTTAACGGTGTATTGAAGACTAGGTGAGCACTTTGGGATGCCCCAAACTTGCGATTCTACCCCTTACTTGTGCCTTGCACCCCACTTGTACCTTCTGACGTTAGTTTAGTTTATTGCCACGTGTACCGAGGTATAGTGAAAATCTTTTGATGCGTGCTAACCAGTCAGCGGAAAGACAACATATGGTTACAATCGAGTCATCCACAGTGTACAGGTACATGATAAGGGGATAAAGCAAATCTTCTTCTTTTGCGTATGGCGTGTACAGCCTAAAGTTGTAGATCAAGGGTAGACATCCAGGCCAGGACAGCATCAGTTACTGGGTGGATGGCTTTGACGCCCCCAGGGAGAAGTCTCAGAGGGCAGTCATTCACAATGTGTGGGATGGTCTGGTCTGGATGTCCCCAGTCGCAAGCAGGGCTGTCTGTCATCCCCACTGATGCAGATGATGGGCTGTTCTTGCATGGAGGGTGCGGATTCTGTTCAGGGTTAGCCATTGCTTGTGGTGGAGGTCAAAACCCGGTGGTTTCACTGTGTGGGGTCTGTGATGTTGGCATCTTTCCAGGCTCTGTGCCACTCAGTCTTGGAGTCAAAGTCTTCCAGGGATTTAAAGGAAGACCAGAAGGGTTTGCGGGACTTCAGGCGCATGTTGGGCAGATGGTTCCAGTCAGCATGGATGGGAAGGTCAGGGTTAGCCTCGATGGTGCACCAATCTTTCAACATCCTCTCCCTTCTGCGTATGCTGGGAGGGGCGATATGAGAGAGGACATGGAGCCACTGCAAAGGTGTTGACTTAAGCGTCCCTGTGATGACCCGCATTGCAGAGTTAAGTACAGTGTCAACTCGTTTGGTGTGGCAGCTATTAGCCCAAACTGTTGAGCAAATCTCGGCTGTTGAGTAGACTAGGACTAAGCTTGCGGTACGGAGGGTGTGTGCATTGGATCCCTAGCTGTTGCCTGCAAGTTTCCTGATGATGTTGACCCTTGCTTTCATTTTATCAGCCACCCTCTTCATGTGTTCACGATAGGTGAGGGTGTGATCCAGGGTGACTCCGAGGTACTTGGGGAATTCTTCATTCTTCACCGGCTTACCACAAAAGGACACTCGGAAATTTGCATTGGCGAGCCGATTGCTGAGATGAAAGGCAGTGACAGTTGTCTTAGATGGGTTAGGGCGAAGTCGCGAGAAAGTGAAGTACTCCTCCATCCCCTTCAAGTCTTGGGTTAGCACTCTGCTGATATCCTCAAGGGCAGCTCCCTGGTAGGCAAGGGCAAGGTCATCTGTATATGCAAACTTCCTGGATGAGGTAGTTGGTATGTCACTCACATGAATAATGCAAATAATGTTTAGTGCAAGGTACTAGTGGGGAACAGGTGCAAGTGGGGTACAGGTACAGTGAGTGTATCCCACTTGTACCTGTTTCGAACGTACCTGTTTCGAACGTACCTGTACTTCAATTGTACCTCCCGTCCCACTTGTACCTGTACCCTCTCTTGTACCTGTATCCCACTTATATCTCTACCCCCACGTAGCTCTACCTTACTTCACCAGACTGATTCCTGGGATGTTAGGACTTTCATATGAAGAAATACTGGATAGACTCGGCTTGTACTCGCTAGAATTTAGAAGATTGAGGGCGGATCTTATAGAAACTTACAAAATTCTTAAGGGGTTGGGCAGGCTAGATGCAGGAAGATTGTTCCCGATGTTGGGGAAGTCCAGAACAAGGGGTCTCAGTTTAAGGATAAGGGGGAAATCTTTTAGGACCGAGATGAGAAAACATTTTTCACACAGAGAGTGGTGAATCTGTGGAATTCTCTGCCACAGAAGGTAGTTGAGGTCAGTTCATTGGCTATATTTAAGAGGGAGTTAGATGTGGCCCTTGTGGCTAAAGGGATCAGGGGGTATGGAGAGAAGGCAGGGATGGGATACTGAGTTGGATGATCAGCGATGATCATATTGAATGGCGGTGCAGGCTCGAAGGGCCGAATGGCCTACTCCTGCACCTATTGTCTATGTACCTGGACCCCACTTGTTGCACAGTGTACTGATACACGATAAAGGGAATAATGTGAATAACGTTTAGTGCAGGTACAGGTACAGGTACAGGAATGTACCCCACGTGTACCTGTACCTCACTGCACCTGTACATGACAAATAGACTATCTATAAATATAAATAAACGTCTGAAAGGTCCCGACCCCTCGCCATCGCCTCTCCCTGTGGTCCACAGACCCCGCGGGGTGACTCCAGCACTTTGTCTCCGACACATTTTCTCGGCTCTTCCACGACATTCTCGACCCTTCCAGCACCTGAGGCGGCGCGGCGTCGCGTGGCGTCACGTGACCAGGCCGAGCCCAACCAGTAATGCAATGTATTAAATGGCACGGGGGGTGTGAAAAGCCAAGAGTTGTGGTTGTCCTGGTGCCGCGGGGAGTGTGATTCTGTGGTGTTTTGTGTTTATTTGTCGGTGCCCTGTGCCCGGGGGGGTGAGGGGTGGGTGAGCGGCAAGAGGCAAGATGGCGGAGCGCGCGCTGCTGGAGACGCTGCTGCGGCGGCTGCAGGAGGCGGGAGATGGCGGCGCCGACAGCGCCCGTCTGGCCCACAGCCTGGACATCGACCACCAGGTGGTGGTGGGCGCCGTCAAGAGCCTGCAGACGCTGGGCGATGTGAGTGGGTCTGGGGAGAGGGGAGAGGCGAGAGGCGAGAGGCCGGCCACCGCCGCAGCAGCAGCTGTTGGTCTTCACCCCCCCCCCCCCCCCACGAGGGTGGTGGTGGTGGGGCAGTAAAGGGGGTATGGTGGGTGGTGGGATAAAGGGGGTATGGTGGGTGGTGGGATAAAGGGGGGGGGGTGGATGGAGGGGCAATGATGGGTGGTGGATGGTAGGGAGGTAATGGGGGGGGGTGAGTGGAGGGGAGGTAAAAGGGGGTTTATTGGGGGTGTAGGAGGTAAAGGGGGTGGAGGGGGTGATGGTAAAGGGGTTTAGGGTGGTGGGGGGTAAAGGGGGGGGTGAGAGTGGAGGGGAGGTAAATCTGGGTGGAGAGTGATGGGAGGGTGAAGAGGGGTATAGAAACATAGAAAATAGGTGCAGGAGTAGGCCATTCGGCCCTTCGAGCCTGCACCGTCATTCAATATGATCATGGCTGATCATCCAACTCAGTAACCCGTACCTGCCTTCTCTCCATACCCCCTGATCCCTGTAGCCACAAGGGCCACATCTAACTCCCTCTTAAATATAGCCAATGAACTGGCCTCAACTACCTTCTGTGGCAGAGAATTCCAGAGATTCACCACTCTCTGTGTGAAAAATGTTTTCCTCATCTCGGTCCTAAAAGATTTCCCCCTTATCCTTAAACTGTGATAGGGTGGTGGAGGAGGTAAAGGGGGGGTGGGGTGGGGTGGTATAGGGGGCATAGGGTGCTGGGGTAAAGGGTGGTGAGGGGGTAATTAGGGTGGAGGGGGTAAAAAGGGAAGGGTGGTGGGGGTTAAACGTGGGTGTTGGGTGGTAAGTAATTAGTAAGTAAGTAATTGTTATTTATATAGCACTTTTAAATCAAAATCATGTTGAAGCCAAAGTGCTTTACAGAGAAAAAAAATTAGATTACCATACATCCATATAAAACTAGACCAAGTGCAGACCCGTTGGGTCTGTTCCCCCAACGTGCGGTTGTGGGGGGGGAGGCGGCATGCAGCGTCACACACTAACTACCCCCCCCCCCCGCACTCATGCTAATTACCCCCCTTGATATTATATTTATATTCTTAATTTGCTCTTTTTACCCCATAACCACCCTATCTACTGACGCATAGCCCCCAACTTGCAGTCACATCTAGAGAGGGGGGGGGGGGAGGAGGGCGGTTAGAGAGTGAGGGCAGAGAGAGAAGGGGCAGAGACAGAAAGAGACACAGAAAGAGGGGCAAGAGGGATAGGGGGGTGGAGAGGAGGAGAAGAGGGAGGGTGGGTGAGGGGGGGAAAGGGGGGAGGAGAGGGTGAGAGTGAGGGGGAGAGAGAGGGTGCTGAGAGGGGGGTGAGGTGGGGAGCAGGGAGGGGTGGAGGGGAAGAGGGTAGGGGGTGTGGAGGGGAGGGGGGGGGGTTAGGGGAGGGACGGTGGTGGAGGGGATGGAGAGGGATAAAAAAAGGGGAGAGGAGAGAGAGCGTGGGAGAGGGGGGGGGAGGGAGGGAAGGAGAGAGGGGGGGGGGGGGGGGGGGGGAGAGGGGGGAAGGAGGGAGAGAGAGGGGGGGGAAGGAGGGAGAGAGAGGGGGGGGAGGAGGGAGAGGGGGGGAGAGAGAGGGAGACGGGGGAGAGAGAGGGATAGGGAGAAAGAGAGGGAGAGGGATAGGGAGAGAGAGAGGTGGGGAGAGAGAGGGTGCCATTTTACCCAAACCCCCCCCCAAACAACCATTTGCAGGCAGTGCTTTTTTCCCCTCAAACTAACCATATTTTCATTTTCAAACCACATTATGGGTTCACACAGCTGTGGAGACATTTGTTCAGTGTTATTCAGAACTCTGATTGAGGCACACCACTTGCAGAGACTGATTGAGGCACACCACTTCCTGGTTTTATAGTCCCTCCCCTCCTCTCCAGCAGGGGTAGCAGAGAGAATGGGGAATTTTGTAAAAACATTAATATCTCTGTCATATTTAATCGACGGGAAAAATCCTCGGCACACATGTGGGGGCTCTGAGCGAGGTGGCCAAAAATGACGGCCGTAGGTGGCGGCGTTCTCTCGGAAATCGCAGCACAGATTGCCAAAACCGGTCAAGAACAGAGTTTTAGTAATATAGATTTAAAAAAAGAAGAAAAAAAGACACAATACACTGTAGGATTCAACATGAATTTCCCCCCCGTCCCCCCCCCCCCCCCCGTCCCCACCCAATAGCAGAATCAACACTTTCCACTGTGAGGGAAGGCACCAAAAGTCCAGTCGTCCTAGTCCACCCGAGGTCGGGGCCTATTTGAGGTCTCCACAGCCAGTCGCCGCAATGGTTATATGTCTATAACATCGTGGTAAATGGTAAAGGGGTGTGGGGTGATAAAGGGGGTGTGGGTGGTGGGAGAATAAAGGGTGGTGAGGGCTTGATGGGGATGTTGAGTGGACCGGTGGGGGTTGGGTGAGGGGGAGTTTGGCGTTTGTTGGGGGGGGTTGTGTGGGGTTTGGGGGAATGTGTGAAGGGTGAGCAGGGCATTGTGTTGTGGACTTTGGGTGCGAGTTGATGGGCTAGCGGGTTTGAAGCGGTGTTCGCGTTAGGGGTACTCAGATTGGATGGTACCCTGTGTCTGGACCCAAAGCGTCACCTGTTCCTTTTCTCCAGAGATGCTGTCTGACCCAAAGATAGACACAAAGGCTGGAGTAACTCAGCGGGACCGGCAGCATCTCTGGAGAGAAGGAATGGGTGACGTTTCGGGTCAAGGCCCTTCTTCAGACTGAAAGTCACGGGAAAGGGAAAGGAGAGATATAGACGATGATGTAGAGAGATATAGAACGATGAATGAAAGATATGCAAATAAGTAATGATGATAAAGGAAATTGGCCATTGTTTGCTGTTTGTTTGGTGTGAACGAGAAGCTGATGCGACTTGGGCGGGGGAGGGATGGAGAGAGACAGAAGGCAGGGGTTACTTGAAGCTGTAAGCTGCCCAAGTGAAATATAAGATGCTATTTGCATTTGGCGTCACGCAAACAATGGAGGAGGCCGAGGACAGAAAGGTCAGTGTGGGAGGGGGAGTTAAAGTGTTTAGCAGAGAATGTTTAGTTTAGTTAAGGGATCCAGGCCAATTCGGCACAACAAGTCAGTGCCGACCTGTGATCCCCGCACACTAACACTATTCTACATGCACACTAGGGACAAATTTAAAGCCAATTAACCTACAAACCTGTACGTCTTTGGACTATGAGAAGAAACTCATAGCACCCGGGAAAACCCCACGCAGATCACAGGGTGAACTTATAAACTGTACAGACAGCACCCGTAGTCAGGATTGAACCCAGGTCTCTGTCACTATCAGGCAGTAACACCACCGTTGTGCCACCGTGCTGCCCCCTCAGCCTCAGAACAATCATGCAGAAACTGCAAGATATAGCAGGTTAAGCTGTTGGTTGGATTTAAAAACAAGGATAGAAGTTACTAACTCCAGATATTTTCTACCATCAATTAAAGTAAGCCTTCATGAATGGGGATGATGGGTAAATGTGATGGTGTGAGCTAGGATACAGATCTGCATGACCTTGGCTTTACATAAAATAGCACGAGGAAATCCAGCCAGGAATTTGGAGCAATAAATTGCTGGAGTCGCTCAGTCGGTCAGGCAGCACCTCTGGTGACATTTTGGGTTGGGCCCACAAAAGTATTGATAGGTGAGGGTGTAAGATGTGCCTGGTGGTTGAAATACTTTGCAGGCTGACATTTTGCAGTCGTAAGATGCTCCTTCAGAACGCTGGTGCTGGACTGATTATTGATGCTCTAACTATGTTGGATGCTCTTGCTTGTTCCCCTGCAGATAATTGAAGCTGAGCAGCGATCCTACAAACATTGGGAACTGACCGAAGAAGGGAAGGACATTGTGGAGAAAGGCAGCCATGAAGCCCGAGTCTTTGATGCCATTCCACCAAATGGAATTACTCAGAGTGAACTAATGGTGAGCATGTTATCCTGGTTTCTGCACGTCTTGGCCTGCCGTGAGTAAGATCAGACTCGCCCCTTGTGTCATTTAGATTGTGTATCCAAGAAAGGGCGGCACGGTGGCGCAGCAGTAGAGTTGCAGCCTTACCCAGGTCTGGCCCTGACTACGGGTGCTGTCTGCGGAGTTTGTACCTTCTCCCCGTGACCGCGTGCGTTTTCTCCGGGTGCTCCGGTTTCCTCCCACACTCGGGGGATATGGGGAGAAGGCAGGAACGGGGTACTGATTGGGGATGATCAGCCATGATCACATTGAATGGTGGTGCTGGCTCGAGGGGCCGAATGGCCTACTCCTGCACCTATTGTCTATTGTCTATTGTCTAAAGACGTGCAGGTTTGTTGGTTAATTGGCTTCGGCAAAAATTGTAAATTGTCCCCAGTGTGCAGGATAGTGCTCGTGTATGGGGATCGCTGGTTGGTGCGCACACACTTGGTGGGCCAGAGGGCCTGTTTCCATGCTGTATCTCTAAACCAGGTGTCAGCAACTTACGGCCCACGGGCCAGGTCCGAAATCATCCGCCCCGCAAGCGGTTTTTTTTTCAATTTGTTTTTGCGACCTGGGAACTGCAGCCATTTCTGGGGCACGCAGGCGACCTGGGAACTGCAGCCAGTCCCAGGGCAGGCAACCTGGACACTACAACCAGTCCCGGGGCAAGCGGCCTGGGCGCTACAGCTAGTCCCAGGGCACGCAGGAGACCTGGGAACTGCAGCCATTTCTGGGGCACGCAGGCGACCTGGGAACTGCAGCCAGTCCCAGGGCAGGCAACCTGGACACTGCAACCAGTCCTGGGGCAAGCGGCCTGGGCGCTACAGCTAGTCCCGGGGCACGCAGGAGACCTGGGAACTGCAGCTAGTCCCGGGGCACACAGGCGACCTGGGAACTGCAGCTAGACCTGGGGACGAGAGGGATCTGGGAACTGCAGAAAACTAATTGAAAAACACATGAAAACTAATGAGAAAAACACCACTAGTCAGTATGTATTATTAGGATGTATTATTACTAATTTATGTATTATTATGTATTATTACTAATTTAGTATGTATTATTACCTCTATTTATTAACTATGGCGATAGATGTGGCCCGCCATCTGCTCACAGACATGGGTCCTGGCCCCATGCAGAACAAGGTTGCCGATCAAGGTGGTCTCCTAATCTGAGGAAAGACATTCTTGCCATAGACGGAGTACAGAGAAGGTTCACCAGACTGATTCCTGGGATGGCAGGACTTTCATATGAAGAAAGACTGGATAGACTCGGCTTGTACACGCTAGAATTTAGAAGATTGAGGGGGGATCTTATAGAAACTTACAAAATTCTTAAGGGGTTGGACAGGCTAGATGCAGGAAGATTATTCCCGATGTTGGGGAAGTCCAGAACTAGGGGTCACAGTTTAAGGATAAGAGGGAAGTCTTAGGACCGAGATGAGAAAATCATTTTTTACACAGAGAGTGGAGAATCTGTGGAATTCTCTGCCACAGAGGTAGTTGAGGCCAGTTCATTGGCTATATTTAAGAGGGAGTTTGATGTGGCCCTTGTGGCTAAAGGGATCAGGGGGTATGGAGAGAAGGCAGGGATGGGATACTGAGTTGGATGATCAGCCATGATCATATTGAATGGCGGTGCAGGCTCGAAGGGCCGAATGGCCTACTCCTGCACCTATTTTCTATGTTTCTATGACCCCTGCTCTAAACTAAAGTAAACTAATCTACAGCAAATGCATTTTCAGTAGGGTGGTTTACAAAGTGTTAAGCTCTGCTTCCATGATAATTTTTTCCTCCTTTTGCGCAGAAACTCCCAAGTGGAAAAGTGGGATTCAGCAAGGCCATGTCTAATAAATGGATCCGCATTGACAAGACTGCTGAGGGGGGACCTCGGGCCTACAAGGCTGTAAGTGGACACCAAACTTCCACCTTGTGTGTGCCGTCACTTCTGGGAATATTTTGTTTGGAAACGGGATTCTAATTCAGGCAACACATGGTCCAGAGAGGCATGGAAATATTTCTGGTTGTCTACCAAACAATGAATTGCTCTGCAATTTCTATCCCCAACCTAACTATGATAACTTTCAAATGCTGATTAACTGCTTTGTGCTTCCATCGACCCCTGTTCTGTTTCTCTTTGCCCCAAATTCAGCTTTTCTTCCATTATGTGCAGAGTTTTGTCTTGGACTAGTTCAAGTCGAATGAAGTTAAGTTTATTATCACTTGCACAAGTGACAGTATTTTTGTCTACGTTGGGTAGCTCTGGGATGACTGGATTTCAATATGAACAGACATTATCCAGAGCCTGGGTGGGATGTTGTACCAACTCTGGTGAATCTTGAGTCTTCCCAGCAGGTGGCTTAATAATGAGCTTGGCAACATTTGT
Source organism: Amblyraja radiata (assembly GCF_010909765.2). Lineage (NCBI taxonomy): Eukaryota > Metazoa > Chordata > Chondrichthyes > Rajiformes > Rajidae > Amblyraja > Amblyraja radiata. Next base: position 17,519,296 of record NC_045990.1, read on the forward strand.
CCACTTGACTGGGGAGGTGGAGTGAGTGGCAAGTAAGATGCAAACTAGGAGGTGAGAGCTTTTCCCTCAGACCCACTGCACAGAGAAGCAACATTTGGATAACATAGAATCTTGAATGGGTCGAAGATAGACACAAAATGCTGGAATAACTCATCGGAACAGACAGCACCTCTAGAGAGGAAAGGGTGACCATATAATAACAATTACAGCACGGAAACAGGCCATCTCGACCCCTCTAGTCCGTGCCGAACACATAATCTCCCCTAGTCCCATATACCTGCGCTCAGACCATAACCCTCCATTCCTTTCCCATCCATATAACTATCCAATTTATTTTTAAATGATAAAAACGAACCTGCCTCCACCACCTTCACTGGAAGCTCATTCCACACAGCTACCACTCTCTGAGTAAAGAAGTTCCCCCTCATGTTACCCCTAAACTTCAGTCCCTTAATTCTCAAGTCATGTCCCCTTGTTTGAATCTTCCCTACTCTCAGTGGGAAAAGCTTTTCCACGTCAACTCTGTCTATCCCTCTCATCATTTTAAAAACCTCTATCAAGTCCCCCCTTAACCTTCTGCGCTCCAAAGAATAAAGCCCTAACTTGTTCAACGTTTCTCTGTAACTTAGTTGCTGAAACCCAGGCAACATTCTAGTAAATCTCCTCTGTACTCTCTCTATTTTGTTGACATTTCGGGTCGAGATCCTTCTTCAGAATGGGTCAATCAACATAGTTTGAAAGTACAAAATCAATAGGGCTCTCCGAACCACAATCGATCCATGATTACCTCTGCCAGAGTTTCCTATCCCATGCTGTCTGCCAGTTCTCCATATTTACTTTCTAAATAACATTTCGATTCAATTAAATTCAATAATTGCACATAACCATTAATCTATTTTCACTACAGCTGTTGAATTTGGAGATACAGCATAGAAACAGACCCTACGGCCGACTGAGATCACACTGACCATCCCTGCTCATCCTCGGTCAAAGTTATCCCACTTTCTCATTCACCCCCTGCACACTAGGGGCAATTTACAGAGGCCAATTAATGTACAAACCCGAGGATCTTTGGGATGTGGGAGATTACTCAGATAACTGAGGTCAGGATCGATCCTGGGTCTCTGGCACTGTGCGGCAGCAACTCTATCTGCTGCACCGCCATGTCGCCCAGTGGCTTTTCTCAGTGGCTTTTCAAAGATGCTAATTGCCCTGCTGTTGACTTTTTTGTTTTACTGATGCTGTGGCACAGGAAATATAAAATAATAGATTTGAATAACCAAACTTGTTCTCATCTAAAGAACAATGCTCATATGTAACTGGCCTTTCCCTGACAGATGGATAGTATTGACGATTCGGTCAAAGCCAAGCTGCTGCTGGTCCAGCAGGGTAAGGACAACGCCTTGGAAGACAAGGAAAAAAATGAACTGAAAAAGAGGAAGCTGCTGAGTGAAGTGTAAGTCTTCCAAACATTTTCTCTCCTTCACCAAAGTACAAACCGCTGGGGGAACTTGGTGGGTCCAAATCATGAGGGGAATAGATAGGAGTACAAGCACAGTAATGAGGAAAGATCGGAGAGGCTAGAGAAGATGCAAAGTGCTGGAATAACTCAGTGGGTCAGGCAACATCTTCAGAGAACATCAATAGAAGATTTGATTTTTTTTTCTCGCTTCCATCACAGTGAGGAATGTGGAGGAGTCACTGTGGTGGATGTTTATGTTAAAATGTATTTTGTGTGTTCCGTTAATTTTTATTTGATTTGGCAAATGAAATTCCTCGTATGTTGCAAAACACACTTGGTTAATAAAGTATTATTGTGATTGTGTTGGTATTTCTAGTTGGGACCCTTCCATTAGGGGGCGCCGTCCTGTGTGGTATGGCTGCCCAGTCTGTTTTTCATCTTTTATCTTATTTTTAGTTAGTTGAGTGTTTTGTTTTTAGGAGTTCTAGCCTTTTAATGTGGGGGGTGGGGTGGGGGAAGGGGGAAACTGCTTTCTAGGGTCTCCTACCTGGTCGGAGAGGCAGCTTTTCTCCTGGCTCCAGCGGGCCTGGAGCCGTGTTTCCTGTCGGGGGCAGCCCTGTACCTCGGCTTCAGCGGCGGCACAGCGCTGGAGCGCTATCGCGGAGCGGAGCGGGCGATGCCTTGCCCGGGTCGCCGCGCTGGAGCTCCGGTGAGCTGAAGTCCGCCGAGAAAAACATCGCGGAGTTGCGGGTCTGTGGAGCGGCCAGCCGCGGGCGGCGGCGCTGAACTTAAACATCGTGGAGCCTGTGATCTCTCACCGAGATCGCCAGTTGTGGAGCTCCATCCGGAGCTTGTTGGCTTCGGAAGCCGCGGCCTCCAGTACTGAAGCGGCCGTTCCAGGTGTCCCAAGCCGCTGTGAGGATTCTCCCGACGCCGGAGCTACATCACCCGGCGAGAACGGCCTGGAACATCGGGCCTCCGTAGAGGCGACTGTGTAGGCCTCAATAGGCCCGACTATGGGTGAACTGGGGATGGGGACTGGACTTTGTGCCTTCCCCCACAGGGGGAACCATTGTGGGGGGATGTTTTTATGTTTATTGTTAAATCTCTTTAATGTTATGTCTAATCTTTATCTGTGTGCTGCATGGCAAGACAAATTTCACTACACCATTTGGTGTACGTGACAATAAATGTCCTTTGTCCTTGTCCTTTGTCATGGTGAGTGAAGTCTGAAGAAGGGTTCCGACCCAAAGCGTTACCCAAAATGTTCTCTGAAGATGCTGCTTGACCCGATGAATTACTCCAGCACTTTGTGTTGTCTTTTGTAAACCAGCTTCTGCAGTTCCTTGTTTCTACTGGAGAGGCTAGATCGGTCCTCTCTGGAGTACAGGAGCTTAGCAGAACACGGATGAGGTGTATAAAAATATGTACAGATAGGGCAAACCTGCAGGAATCTTTTCCACATTTCAGAGGTAGATAAAGCTAGAAGGTGCAGATTTATGGTGAGGGGAAAGAGATTTAGAGAGCGGTCTGATTGGGATTGTTTTCATCCAGAGGGTAGTGAGTACACGGAATGCAATGTTAAATAAAGTGGTGGAAACAGTCACTGACAGTATTAAGAGCCTAGCTGAGCAGTTGAATCACCAAGGTTACAGGCCAAGTACTGAGAAATGGCATTATATGCATGGGTGCCCATTGTTTGACCTGGATATGGTGGCTGAATGATCCTTTTACTTGAAATGCATCCGTGTTTTTAGTTTAGTTTAGAGAAACAGCGAGGAAACGGGCCCTTTGGCCCGCCGAGTCCGCGCCACAAGGCGATCCCCGCTTACTAAAATGTTACAATTTTAACCAAGCCAATTAACCTACAAATCTGTATGTTTTTGGAGTGTGGGAAGAAACCGGAGCACCCGGAGAAAACCCACGCGGTTACAGGAAGACTTTTGTCTGCACCCGCTGAGTTTCTCCAGCACTTTTGTCCCATAGATGCTGCTGCACCCACTGAGTTTCTCCAGCACTTTTGTCTACCTTCGATTTTCCAGCATCTGCAGTTCCTTCTTAAACACTTTGTCTACTCCACTACGAAATCTCCTCAAGGTATTCCTACTTTGAAGAAGTTCTCCTCCTCTCTCCGGAGACAGTTTCACAACCTCCTCTCTAACAGCACCCCCTCTGTGATTCCCCCTGCCCTCCAACTCTACGACGAGTCTGAAGAAGGGTTTCGGCCCGAAACGTTGCCTATTTACTTCGCTCCATAGATGCTGCTGCACCCGCTGAGTTTCTCCAGCACTTTTGTCTACCTTCTGAATCATTAAGTTTTCTAATCGGCCTAGGAACTTTCAAACCTTCATACATAGATTTATTGAGAGAGTTCAGCCTCTTCACTGTTCCTCCTAACATTACTGCTTACCTACTGGGTGATAATAAGCGCATCAACTGACATAAAGAGCTGACATTGTAGTAAAAGCACACCTAGCAGCATCTGATCTTAATTTAGTTCAGATTTCCAGTATTTGCAATTTGTTGATTTGCATCCACTCGCGTCTGCAATTAACTTGGTTGCCATTTCCCAGTGCCAGACAGACTGAGAGAAGTTCCTTAATGTCCCTTGTGTCTCAGCAGTTCATGTTATGTTGTGCCCTTAATCAGAAAAATGTTGGAAGTTGCTTCATATGAGTCCCTGTTAAACAAAATGTTATGCCAAGCCAGACAAGGAGTTAAAAGTTTGTACCTTGAACGAGAGAGCATTAGGGAGAGAACCCTGGAGCATGGGTGCAACAGAAGGCTTCTTATTGAGTCCTAGCCTGTGGACGGTGTGAGGCCGGTAACGGCTCCTGGCTCGTCCGGATGGAGTCTTCTTGGAGTCTGGTTGCTTGTGAATGAATGGAGCCCAAAGCGGGTGGTAAACTCCATCTAAGGCTAAGGCATGATAGAGTGTCGTAGCGGCAGAGTTGCTGCCTTACCATGGCAGAAACCTGGGTTCGATCCTGACCACGGGTGCTGGGTGTACGGAGTTTTTTATGTTTGTGACCACGTGGGTTTCCTCTGGGTGCTCCAGTTTCCTCCCACGCTCCAAAGACGTACAAGTTTGTAGATTAATTCGCTTCTGTAAAATTGTAATTTGTCCCTAGTGTGTAGGATAGTGTTAGTGTGCGGGGTGATCGGCGCGGACTCGGTGAGCTGATGGGGGTGTTCCACGCTGTTTCTCTAAAGCCTAAAGAAGACACAACAACCTAAAACGAGAGAGGAACAAGAGACCAGGATTTAAATGTACAGCGATCTGAAAGGCTTGTCGGTCTCTGCCTGAATATTCCTCTTTTTCAAATTAATTTCCATCTTTTTAATGCAATACTGAGATTTTTTTAATCATGGTTTCATCACCGTCTAGGCTGTCTTCCCACAACCGTAACTAACCCACAGACAACCCCCCCCCCCCCCACCTCCCTACTTCTTTCCCCCTACCTTGTGGGTCCTGTGCCTCTCCTGTATTCACAACCATTTCTCCCCTTCCCCCTCCCCTGCCATCCATATTCCTACCACAGGCTTCACAGTTCGCACCTCTTCTATCCTTATCGCACACCTTTTGTCTTCTCATCTCTGGACTTTCTTCTACCCTCTGCCTACCAACCCCATCACCTGTATCCACCTATTACTCTCCAGACCTTGTCCTGCCCCTCCTTTCTTCCAGCTTTGTTTCTCTCTTCCCACTCTATCATAATTATTCTGAAGAGGGGTCCCGACCTGAAACATTGTCTATCTATGTTCTCCAGAGATGCTGCCTGACCTGATGCATTATTCAAGCATATTGTGTCTTTTTTTGGCAACCAACATCTGCAGTTCCTTGTCTCTGCATTATCTTACCCATACTTCTTTTTAATCTCTTAGATAATTGCCATTCTGAGCTTGTTGGCTTTGGGGATATTTGTGTGTTGCATGAGGAATATTTAAAACAGTTCTCGCATGATCAAAGCTTTTTGACATGATAAATGAGTTTTGCATGATAGAACTACCTTATAATGTTTCAATTACAGACTCACGAGACCACTCATGCACAAAGAAGCTATGAATCAAGCAGAATAATAACTTAGTAATTTATTGTGGGCGCTGTTCTGGCAGCAGCCATGTCAGCAGCGCGTCAGTTTTTCCAGCTTTGTTTTATTTTTTAGTATGTTTTAAAGTGTGTATTCTGTGTTTCTTCGTGTGTTTTGTGTGGGGGGTGGTGTGGGGGGGTAAGGGGGAAACCGCTTCGGTCGCCTCCTCCACGGAGAGGCGACATTTTCCAGGTCGCCTCCCCCGCGGCCTAACATCAAGGATCGACGCGGCCTTTCCCGGAGACGCGCCCGGGGCTTCAGCGGCGGGCGCAGCGTGGACTCTCGTTGTGGAGCGGGTGAGCCCTCGCTGGGGCTCGCTGGAGGGGAGCGCTCCGTTTCGCTGGCCCGGGGCAGCCGGCAGCCTGAAGTCACAGCCTGAAGCCGCGGTCTGCACAGCTCCAGCTGGTGCGGCGTCTACAGCCCTGGATCCCTCGTGGGGGACCCGGGGGAAGAAGAAGCCATCACTGCCGGCCCGCGGCCAACTTCTACCGTGGGCCGGCATGGACTTACCATCACCCCTGGAGGGGAGCTTCGACCGCCGGCCCTGCAGTCTACGGTGCTTCTGGCTGCGGCAGGGACTTTAAATCTTGACCGCCGGCCTGCGGCCTACAACAACTTAAAGCCGCGGTCTCCGGTGAGGAAGAGCCGATCCTGGACTGACTGGACTCTGGTCCTGTACACGGGGGGGGAAATGGAGGAGGACTGGCCAAATTGTTGTGCCTTCCACCACAGTGATGAATGCTGTGGTGGATGTTTGTGTTACAGTTTTATTGTGTGTTCTTTATTATTGTACTGCTGCTGACAACCCAAATTTCCACCAACCCTGGTTGTGTGGCAATAAATTATATCTATCTATCTATCTATAGAGCCAATGACAACTATTTTCTCTCAACCCCTAAATCATTCAGGTGCTCCAATTTCCTCCCACATCGGTGGCGCAGCGGTAGAGTTGCTGCCTTACAGCGCCAGAGACCCGAATTCAATCCCGACTACGGGTGCTGTCTGTACGGAGTTTGTACGTTCTCCCCGTGGCCGCGTGGGTTTTCTCCGAGATCTTCGGTTTCCTCCCACGCTCCAAAGACGTGCAGGTTTATAGGTTAATAGGCTTGGTATAAATGTAAAATTGTCCCTAGTGTGTGTAGGATTGTGTTAATGTGTGGGGATCGCTGGTCAGTGTGGACTTGATGGGCCGAAGGGCCTGATTCAGCGCTGTTTAACCAAACTAAACTATCCCAGAGTCATGCGAGTTTGCAGGTTAATTGACCTCTTTTAAATCGCCCCTAATGTATTAAGAGTGGACGTGAAAGTGGGATAACATAGAACTAGTGTGAACGGGAGATCGATAGTCAGCATGGACTGGGTGGTCAGAAGGGCCTTTTTCCTCGCTGTTTCTCCAAACTAAAGTAAATAGGAATGTTGAAATGCCAGTCACACGGGTTGGTTTTGGCTTTGGTGTTGGTTTATTAATGAAATCAGATAATGCTACTCATTATTATGGACCTCCTAATAACAGATTTTGGTTCTAGCAGATGGAGTGTACCCACTGTAATCAAACAGCACTGTCTCTCTAAGAATACACTGGTAGTTACACTGCAGAGGCCATTGAAACTGACAAGCCATTGCTTCGATTGAACTTAACTCTATGAAACAGTGTTTATTTAGTACTTAGTACTAATATTTACTACTTTTAGTTTACAGTAACAAAAATACATTTTTAGCGGTTAAAGATAAGTTTGTACATTTAGCTAGTTAGCTAGAAGGAGAAACGGAGTTAACGTTTAAGGTCAATATCCTTTCACCCTGTCCGGGCGGGCAGTTGGTCGTGAGAATCTCATTTGGAATGGAAGAAGGTTTCCTCACCCTGCCACACCGCCACCCCAACACCCCAACACCCCAGTCCTCCCATCCTGCTCTCAATCCCTGAATGTAGGAATCAGCGGCGGGGCAGCGGTTATTGCCATTCCACAGCTGCACTGGACAAGATGGCTTCTTAGGCCACTGAGCTCTGTGTGGTGAGGGAGTTCATACCATTCTGCTTGGAATTTCCATCAGTACTTTAAGAAACTTCATCATCGGATTTTCTGCTCATTGTCACATTGTTAAAGGGAATTTTATGTGAATAAATATGTTTAGTTTAGAGAAACAGCTTAGAAATGGACCCTTTGGCCCACGGAGTCCAAGCCAACCATCCATCACTCTCCTGTTCACACTAGTTCCACGTTATCCAACTTTCTCATCCACTCCCTACACATTAATGACAATTTGCAGAGGCTAATTAACCTACATACCCGTATGGCTTTGGGATGTGGTAGGAAATCGGAGGAAAAAGGCATGGTCTTGGGGAGAATGTGCAAAATCTACACATACAGCACCCTAGGTTAGAATCTAACCCAGGTCTCATCAGCACTACAAGCTGTTACACCACTGATGTCAAGAAACTAGTTCATTGTTTATAAAACATCTTTCAAGTCATGAATGTGAGGTAGAAATGCAAGTCCTGTCTCTTTTCTCTTTTTTTTGTTTCTTTGAGTTTGTCTCTTGTTCTGTGGGAATTCATCCACACGTCAATGCTTTAACTGTGTCACTCCACTTTTTTGTAGGACTCTGAAGACCTACTGGATTACTAAAGGAAGTTCATTCAGCACCACGGTGGTGAAACAGGACACTGACCTCACCCCTGAGATGATTGCCAAGTAAGATTTCAGAACTGTCAACTAAGCCGCCTCGCTTCTCCGTGACCATCCCAAATTAAGCAATCTTACGAAAGACAATACAGATCAAAGAAAAGTAGTGGTTCGGTTTCTTGTGACGGGAATGTAGCACAGACCTGCACAGCTCGATGCTGCCATTGCGTTGAGCATGGGGTCATGCTGTGCCATAGTCCAGCATGGCGACTGATCTGGGGTAATTCAGCTGGTCAGGCAGTATCCCTAGAGAACATGGATAGGTGACGTTTTGGGGGGGGTGGGGGGAACTCTTCTTCAGGATGATGCCTGACCCGCCGAATTACTGCAGCACTTTGTCTTTTTTTCTAAGCTAGCATCTGCAGTTCCCTGTTTTGTAACTTTGTCGGTGCCAGATGATGGCAGCCGAGGTGAGGTCTGCTATATGATTTTACCGAAGGGAGACACAAAATGCTGGAGTAACTCAGCCAGACAGGCAGCATCTCTGGAGAGAAGGAATGGGTGACGTTTCAGTGAGGTCTGAAGAAGGGTCTCGACCCGAAACGTCACCCATTCCTTCTCTCCAGAGATGCTGCCTGTCCCGCTGAGTTACTCCGGCATTTTGTGTCTACCCTCAAATTAAACCAGCATCTGCTGTTCTTTCAACACATATGATTTTACCGGGTAGTATGAAAAACAAAGCATTTCACTGTACCTAGGTACATGTGGCAATAATGTATCATTCATCATTGTTTCCACATTTTGGCTACTGATCAACTTCTTTTTATCGAGTCCACACACAAGATTAGAAGTTGTTCAGCAAGAGCAGAATACACTTCTCGGCATCTGCATACAATGGTGTCTGTCTTGTCGCATCTTGTGCGTGGTGGTGGAAAGATTGGTGGAAACAGGGCCGCGACGTGAACGCTCTTTCCTTGACCCCACTGAGTAACAAAACTCGCACTTGGCAAATACTGCACCCTTAGTTTGAAGAGTTTCTTTTTCACTTTCATTTTCTGTTACTTCTTTTGTCCTGAAGTAGAACATAGAACAGCACAAGAACAAGCCCTTCAGCCCACAATGTCCTTGCCAAACATGTTGTCAAGTTAAATCAAGTTAAAGTTAAGCCCTCCCTTAACCACCTCCAGTTTAAATTCCATTTGGAATATTTTGGAGGACCAAGAAACCAAGAACCAAGAACTAATCTCTGCCTGCAAGTGATCCATCTTCCACCATCCCCTGCCTATCCACTCATGCCTATCCTAAAGTCTGTGAAAAGTCACTATCGTATCTGCCTCCTCCACCACCCCTGGCATGTGTTCCAGGCACCCTGTAACAGAGAGCTTGCCTCGCATGTCTCCTTTAAACTTCCCCCTCTGACCTTAAAACAATGCCCTCTAGTCTTTAACATTTCCACCCTGGGGAAAAAGGTTCTGATTCTCTAACCTATATATGCCTCTCATCATTTTAAATACTTCTACCAGTTCCTCACTCAGCCTCCGCGTTGTAGAGAAAACAATCCAAGTTTTTAATCCAAATAAATCAGGCACGTCCACTTGATAGGTTTTCTGTGGGTTTATGTTACTAAAAGTATTGACCATTCAGCCTTGTTGGAAACGACTTCATATTGGAGAGGCAGACACGAGCATGTCAGTGAATGATTGCAGTGACTTTTCCCAAATGGGCACAGAGTGTTATTTTGGGGCAGTGGTAGAGTTGCCGCAGTGGTAGAGTTGCAGCCTTGCAGCGCCAGAGACCCAGGTTCGATCTATAAGCAAAATGAGCTGCTTTCCTTGGTCGTGACTCGTAACGATCGCTGAAAGCAGTGCTGAGATCATAAAGCTTCATCTGTGTAAACTCTGTCCACAGTGGCTCATGGCAAGAGAGGAAGTTCAAGCCATACAACTTTGATGCCCTGGGCATCATTCCAGAGTGTGGACACCTCCACCCCTTGATGAAAGTTCGAACTGAATTCCGACAGATATTCCTGGAAATGGGGTAAGTTTTGAGCTGAATGCATCACAAGGCCACCAAATAATTTCGATGATAATTAAGATCAATTTAACTAAGAAAAGAGTGGGTGCTTATGGTTGGTTGTAATGATGGCAGATGTGCAAACAGAAGGTGTTCCTTTGGCCCACCTGCCCGTGTGGAAGTTGTCCCTCAGTTCTGTTATAGCCTTACAATCTTTTTATCCTTAAAGTATTTAGTGTCTTCTGGATCAATCCAACATGTTGTTTTAAAGAGAAAATTCTCCTGATATCCATTTGTCTCTTTTGACCATCTTAAATTTGTTTCCTTGAGTTAGCGACCATTTTGGAAATGGAAACTGAGTAAATAGGGGTAAGGGCGACATGGTGGTGTAGCAGTAGAGCCACTGCCTTACAGCGCCAGATTCCCTGGTTCGATCCTGACTACGGGTGCTTGTTTGTACAGAGTTGTACGTTTCCCCATGACCTGCGTGAGTTTTCCCAGAATTCTTCGGTTTCCTCCTACACTAAAGACGTACAGGTTTGTAGGTTAAATACTCTGCTTTAAATGTAAATTTGTCCCTTGTCAGTGTGGACTCGGTGCGCCCAAGGGCCAGTTTCTATGCTGTATCACTAAACTAAACTAAACTGTGAAAACACTTTATAATTCATCACTGTGTCCTCAGATCTTGGAAAAGCACCTTAAAGTGTGGTGCTCAAAATTTGCCACATAAATCAAGATGGTGCCTCACCATTTACCGTTATTTGCCGTTATTATGGTCATCCAAGTAAGATTGTTTAATATTTGTTTCAGAATGCTTCAATCTACAATAACTGAACATTTATTTCAGTTCTCTTAATTTTTAAGAAAGTTATGGGCTTTTGACTGTCCTTGATCACAGCTTTTGTGTTGTCAATGGAAAAGCAATAGGGAACAAGATGCTAATTTCCGAGTATGAAAATGGCCATAACTTTTTTAATACTGAAGATATGAAAGTGAATTAGGTGTCAATTTAAACTTCTTTTTATGCTTTATCTGATGGGATAAATTGCAGACTTGATTTTTAAAATCTCAAAATGTTGTAACATTGCTAGTATGTGTCTCTTAATGAAGCCGGGGATCCCATATGCCTTTATTTTCAATCAACATCCTTTGCAATATGTGCTACCTTTAAATGTTTACGCATGTGCACCTGATGTCCCTGCATCTCTATCAATGGATTTCCACAGGCTGGAACCATCAAGGTTTGACACCACTGTGCACATTGGAACGACTGTTTCTGTGGTTTCTACAAATCCCTTCAGATATCTGGTATATGTTTCACTCCCCCATCTTTACAACATATTAGATTACATCTTTGTCCCAATCTGTCCAGGATTCTAATTATGACATTAAAGTAGGAGGTATCCCAAACAGTCAAGATAGTTGTCAAAAATTACAACAGGATCTTGATCAGCTGAGCAGGTGTGCTCAGTGTGCTTAAGTACGAGGTGTTGCATTTGGGAAGTCAAATCGGGGAAGGGCCTTCACCGTGAATGGTAAGGACCAGTGGAGTGTTGTAGAGTAGAGGGATGTAGGGGTGCAGATACATAGTTCCTGGAAAGTAACCGGTAGGCACAGGTGTCCCTGGGAGCCCCGCGCATGGAGGTGGGAGTGTCCCAGTGGGCAGCGCGGGCCCGTTCCACTGGACAACCATGGCGCTGACGACCAGAACGAAGACGTGCCCTGGAAGGTCCGACTCCCCCACAGGCCTTCCGGGGACTGCGGTGAAGCCGGGCTGCGAGGCCTGTCTGGGATGAAGGAGCTTCAGTGGCGGTGGCAACGCGGGCCTCGGTGGCGGTGGGGCCTCGTGGTCGATGAGCGTGAGGGAGGAGGGGAAGACAATGGGGCCCAGCGTGGGGGGACAGTCTTGAGGGATGGTGGTAGTACAAAGGGGGACCCAGTGTGGTGGAGGGGGGGCGGGCACTCTGGTTTAGAATCCTCTGACCAGGGGATAAAAGGCCTGTCCCACTTGGGCGTCATTTGCCCGTCATTACGCAACATCATTTACGTGTCACGACGCACGACGCGCGCATGGTGAGCATTACGTACTCATGGTGCGCATTACGCAGATATATACATTGAGGAATTCAAAGTATTTGACTCCACCAATGATGAAGACAGATTTGTGTGTCCTTGTCCTTCCTGTTCAAGATATTCATTGCATTATGTTAGTGCACCCCCTTAGTTTATTAGAAAATACAAATTTTATGGCAATGGTCTGTATGTTTATTAAAATATCACGCCTGATGACTTAATACTGTTTAAAAAAAGTCCATGAAGAGGCTTATAAATTTTTTTCCAATCTCTAGTTTCACAGAGATGCCCACCAATAACTTCATTGAGAGTTCGTTTTGGAACTTTGACGCGCTCTTCCAACCTCAGCAGCACCCTGCCCGAGATCAACATGACACTTTCTTCCTGTCTGGTAGGAATCAATGATACTTTATTGTCACATGTACCTAGATACAGTGAGATGCTCTGTTTTGTGTACAACCATTTAAATCATACAGCAGACCTCACCGAGGCGGTACACAAGAGTCGCCACGTTTCTGATGCTGACAACGTTACAGTTCATTGAACAATCCTACCTTCTGCTCGCAGATCCCTCCTTTATCCTCGGTGCCCCCCCGCCCCCCACCTTGTCCAGCTACGTTTTCTGGGCCCCGCCACATCCCACCTTTGATCTCGGCGTCCCCCACCCCTCCCCGGTCAGGTCCCCCCTCTAAATAAGCGCCATCCCGCTGAATCCCCGCATCGATCTTAACGCCTCCCCGCCAGGTCCCCCACCTTCGTTTTCAGCTCACCCCCCACCTGCCGGGTCCCCCTTCCTTCTTTCACTGACTCCTTTCTCTGGTTCAGTGGAAACGGGAGATTGAATGCTGCAACAATTTAAAGCATCGTCTTATGGAAGCTATGATATCGCAATGCGGCGAGCTGATTTATTCATGGATGTTGCTCACCAGAAAGTGTGTGTGTGTGGAGTGGCCACAGAATTCAGCTCGATAGAGACGTCTATCCCAATCCAATATCTTGCTGAATTACAGAGGCTTCACTCTTCCCCACAGGGTGGGTGAGCCCCGCTAGCCTGACCCAAAACTGCACAGTCCATGAGCAGAGCTGCCAAGTGGTACGGATTTTCCGTATTTTGTACGGAAATGCGATAAGAATACGATATACGGATTTGCTTTGTAAAATACGGATTTTTTTTAAATCGGCCCGACTTCCTGTTTCATCTCGCTGCTTAAAAAATGCAAGGATATAAAAAGTCATACTGTAACTCTAATAATTATAGCAGATTAAATCTATTAGTATTTTAAATTTCAAGATCTGGATGATTATTTTTGTATGCTTTGATCTGCCTGTCCCGCTCCAGGTTTAAACAGCGCTGTCAGTTTAGCGGGTGGGAATTCAAACAAGCAGTGCTATGGGTTCTAATGATAGCGTTACCAGCTGGAGCACTGTTGCCTTTACACACAGCACTGTGGGCTTTACACATAGCGCTATGGCCACAGCGCTGTGGGTCACAGACTGTTCTGGGAGGGAGAATGAGAGAGGAAGGAGAGAGGGAGGGAATAATAGAGGGAGGGAGAAAAAAAGGAGGGAGGGAAAGAGGAAGGAGGGAGAGAGCGAGGGAGGGAGAGGGAGGCTTCCAAAATGGCTTCTACATCATCATCTGGTGCTAAAAGCAGGAAGCAGCCGTTCAAACAAAGTATACAAAGCGATGGCAATGAAATAGAGAGAGTACAGAGGAGATTTACTAGAATGTTGCCTGGGTTTCAAAATAGAGAGAGTACAGAGGAGATTTACTAGAATGTTGCCTGGGTTTCAGCAACTAAGTTACAGAGAAAGGTTGAACAAGTTAGGGCTTTATTCTTTGGAGAGCAGAAGGTTAAGGGGGGACTTGATAGAGGTCTTTAAAATGATGAGAGGGATAGACAGAGTTGACGTGGATAAGCTTTTCCCACTGAGAGTAGGGAAGATTCAAACAAGGGGACATGACTTGAGAATTAAGGGACAGAAGTTTAGGGGTAACATGAGGGGGAACTTCTTTACTCAGAGAGTGGTGGCTGTGTGGAATGGGCTTCCAGTGAAGGTGGTGGAGGCAGGTTCGTTTTTATCATTTAAAAATAAATTGGATAGTTATATGTACGAGAAAGGAATGGAGGGTTATGGTCTGAGTGCAGGTAGATGGGGCTAGGGGAGAATATGTGTTCGGCACGGACTAGAAGGGTCGAGATGGCCTGTTTCCGTGCTGTAATTGTTATATGGTTATATGGTTAAAGCACTGTCAAGTAAGGTGCGTAGAAGACATGTCAATTGGTAGCAAAGTTATGCGTTCTTGTACTCTTACATGACCGCACATAAAAAACATTTTTTTCAGCAAAATGGAACCGCGTAAAAATACTGATTTCCTCAGCAAAATACTGATTTTCAGGTACTAGAATACTGAAATGCTCTGACAAAACTTGGCAGCTATGCATGAGTAGCAAATAGACCCAGGAGTAGTCCCTCTGGCCCCAGCCTCATCTCCACGAGGGTCCATTGACGGATCATGCTGTCAGATCAACAATTAAAAGCAGGTGAAATAAAATTAAACAAATATTAAAAGATGTATAAAAATTTAGCTGATGTAAGTGAATTTAAGTTATTAATATCAATTAGAATTTAGAACATAAAGCAAAGCAGGAAAGGTCTGAAGGGGGCCTTAAGCCAAAAATGTTGCCTATCCATGTCCTCCAGAGATGCTGCCTGATCCAGTGAGTTACTCCAGCACTGTGTTTAGTGTAGTGTAGAGATGCAGCGCGGATAAATGCTCTTGGGTCCACCGAGTTGCGCCGACCAGCGATCCCCATACACGAGCACCATCTTACACTCTAGGGACAATTTACAATCTTTACCGAAGCTAATTAACCTACAAACCTGTCTATCTTTCGAATATGGGAGGAAACTGGAGCACCCGGGGAAAACTCATGGGGGGGAACGTGCAAACTCCGTACAGACAGCACACGTAGTCAGGATCAAACCCGGGACTCTGGCTCTGCAAGGCAGCAATTCTTCCGCGGAGCCACCATGCCCCTGCCTTTGTCATAGAGTGATACAGTGTGGAAACAGGCCCTTCGGCCCTACTTGCTCACACCGACCAACACGTCCCAGCTACCCATGTTTGGTCCATATCCCTCCAAACCTGTCCTGTCCATGTACCTGTCTAACTGCTTCTTAAATGTTGGGATAGTCCCAGCCTCAAACCTGTGGCAGCTTGTTCCATACACCCACCACCCTTTGTGTGAAAAAAGATGTTTTAGTTGTGCTTCATATAGCACTGGTACTTGGCCTTCACTTAGCTTGCAGGTCAGCTACCCCATTCAAATGAAGTGGATTGCAGCAGCTTGTCTATAACTAAACGATCAACCTTAAAGTGCTAATGGCCTCTCAGCTCAGCACAACAGATTTCCACCCCTGGCCTCGGTATTAAATTGAACACTGGAGGTCAGAGCGCTGGCCAAACACAGCAGGTGGGACTAGTGTAGATGAGGCAACTTGGCGGCGTGGGCTGTTTTCCATGCTGTTTGACTCTGGGATTGAGGTGAATTGGACAGTACACTCAGTTATGGTAGGATCATTGAGAAGCCTGATAGCGGAGGGGAAGAAGCTGTTATCGAGTCTGATAGTGTGCAGTTTCAAACTTGTCTGTAACCCTAGATTTTTGCGTTTTGTGTACCAACATTCCTTTGACTGACAAGTAGATTTGGTTCATCTTGTGATGAGAAAATGGCTCTATGCTTATTTAACAGTGACTGCGTGCCAAGGTCAATCCGTGTGGAGTAAGCTGTGAACTGTCAGACATGCAATCATATGCGAAGCATAGATCTTTTTTAAGCCAATCTTCAAATACAGTAACTTGAGTGCGCTGGAATTCTTTGCCACAGGCCGTTATTGAGTATTTTTAAAGCACAGTAGACAGATTCTTGATTAGTACGGGTGTCAGGGGGTATGGGGAGAAGGCAGGAGAACAGGGCTGAGAGGGAGAAAAATAGATCAGCCTTTATTGAATGGCGGAGTAGACGTGATGGGCTGATTGGCCTAATTCTGCTGTGATTTAGTGGAATGACAATTACTGCATCCAGACAGGAAGCATCACATTGTTTCCCCCATGATTTTTTAGTGAGAACATTAATGACAAAGTTTCTTTTTGAAGGATTGCGTTAATGTTCTGTTTTTCTTTTCCTCTTCCTTTCTCCCAGACCCGGCCGTTGCTACCGAATTTCCAATGGAATATCTTAAAAGAGTAAAAATGGTCCACTCGGTGGGAGGATATGGATCCCAAGGGTGAGTGTAATTACTTGTGATGCTGCATGTTTTCTGTGTCTTCATCGTTGCAAGTCTTGGACTTCACAAATGATTGAGCAGGTAATATTATTCATGTGCAGTTAACATAACGGCAAGCCGTCACTTGAGATATGGAGCAATAATATGAGGGGGTTTGACATTATCTACTAACGACAGGGAGCTGAGAATATCTGATCTTTACCTTTTTTCAGTTTGTGGTTTGTTGCGTGGGTTGCGGCGTTTCCTCTATTGCAACCTTGAAACTTGCCGATGAGGGGATCTTTCCACTAATGGGAGAGTCTAGGACCAAAGGCCACAGCCTCAGAATAAAAGGACATACTTTTAGAAAGGAGATGAGGAGGAATTTCTTTAGTCAGACGGTGGTGAATCTGTAGAATTCTTTGCCACAGGCGGCTGTGGAGGCCGTTATTGAGTATTTTTAAAGCGCAGTTGACAGATTCTTGATTAGTACGGATGTCAGGGGGTAATGGGAGAATGGGGTTGAGAGGGAAAAAGATAGATCAGCCTTTATTGAATGGCGGAGTAGACTTGATGGGCTGAGTAGCGTAAAGGCCCTGTCCCACTTTCCCGAGTTACAAATTCTCCCGAGTTTTCCCCTTGATTCAAACTCAGAGAATGTCCGTATGAGTCCTTAGATATTTTGTAGTGGCTCGTAGGTACTCGGGGCATCAGGTAAGTCGGGACGTTTTTTCAGCATGTTGAAAAATGTCCACGAGTAAAAAAATAGCCCCGATTACCTACGGCTGGCATCTCCGATTTTGAATCAAGGGGAAAAGTTGGGAGATTTTGTGAGTAGCTCGGGAAAGTGGGACAGGGCCTATATTCTGCTCCGATAACATGTGCTTTTGAACATTGATTAAGTTCAAGAGCACTTCATTGCCTGCGAGGTTATGTGCGAGATTCTGAAAAAAATAGTTGTTCAATGAGCATCGGTGGAGAGTGTTGTTTTATGTTTGAGGGAACTAAGCAACGAGAGCCAGTTTCCCCTCACAGATAGATATGAAGCATTGGGCGTTCATAAGTTCTAGGAGGGGAATTAGACCACCATCAAGTCTACTGCACCTTTCAATCATGGGTGATCTATCTTTCCCTCTCAACCCTATTCTCCTACCTTCGCCCCATAACCCCTGACGCCATTACTAATCAAGAATCTGTCAATCTCTGCCTTAAAAATATCAATTGACAACCTCCACAACCATCTGTGGCAATGATTTCCTCAGATTCACCATCTTCTGAAGACATTTTTCCTCATCTCCTTTCTAAAGGTACGCCCTTTTAGTCTGAGGCTATGGGCTTTGGTCCGCGACTCTCCCAAGAATGGAAACATCCTCGCCACATTCACTCTATCCAGGCTTTTCACTATTTGGTAAATTTCCTCATCCTTCTGAACTCCAGCCAATACAGGCCCAGTGCCGTCAAATGCTCATCATATGTTAACCCAATCATTCCTGGAATCATTCTCGTAAACATTCCTCTGGACCCTCTCTGGAACCAACAGCATTTCTGGTGTTCGTCTCAGATTTAAAACAAACTTGAGTTTCTCAATGTCAAAGTCAATTTTATTCGTCCCATGCACCCGAAGTTTGGGCGGGAAAGAAAAGTGCAACTTTAATTTTAGATTTTGCTAGAGTGTATTCACTAGAATGTGCGCGTTATAGGGTCTCAGCAGTTGGATGTCTAGCACTGCTGGTGAATGCAGCTTAAAGAGGCCTCTCGTTTAGATGATATTTGGATCATCTGAGGAAGTTATTGATGAGAGAAGTTGGGAAATGAAAAGAGTATTGTGAATGACTGGATTCTTTGCAAAAGTTCAGATTTGGGGAAATTACCACATGCAACATTGCACTCTTTATATCCAAGTTAGATAAAAATGCTGGAGAAACTCAGCGGGTGAGGCAGCATCTATGGAGCGAAGGAATAGGTGACGTTTCGGGTCGAGACCCAAAACGTCACCTATTCCTTCGCTCCATAGATGCTGCCTCACCCGCTGAGTTTCTCCAGCATTTTTATCTACCTTTGATTTTTCCAGCATCTGCAGCTCTTTCTTAAACAACTCTTTATATCCACGTGCTCTGGTAATGTTCAGTGTTTGTGTGTGCATTCAGGTACAAATACGATTGGAAAATTGAAGAAGCACAAAAGAATCTTCTGCGAACACACACAACGGCGGTCAGTGCACGGATGCTGTACAAACTGGCCCAACAGGTGAGATGATTCTTATCCGTTGACAACTGGTAAAAGTTCCAATCCCACGAAAAAGTGGCTGCTCTTCACAGACAAGTCCTCTTGTGTGTGCAAATTGCAGCAGTAATCTGGATGAAAATCTGTGTTTTCCTGCCCTTCTACTTAGGGTGTTACAGTATTAGTGTTTCTCACTGTAAATCCAGCACAATTCTAGGGCAGCACAGTGGCTCAGCGGTAGAGCTGAGTTCAATCTTGTCTACGGGTGCTGTCTGTACAGAGTTTGTACGTTCTCCCCGTGACCGTGTGGGATTTCCCAGAGTGCTACAACGAGTTACTTTGTAGGTTACTTGGCTTCAGTAAAAATTGTAAATTGTTCCTTGTGTGTAGGATAGTGCTATTGGATGGGGTGATCGCTGGTCGGCACGGACTCGGTGAGTGATATAGACGGTGATGTAGAGAGATATGGAACAAATGAATGAAAGATATGCAAAAAAGTAACGATGATACAGGAAACAGCTCATTGTTAGCTGTTTGTATTTACATATATAATGGTATATGGACACACTGATCTGTTTTGTAGTCAATGTCTACTATGTTCTGTTGTGCTGAAGCAAAGCAAGAATGTCATTGTCCTGTCAGGGACACATGATAATAAACTCTCTTGACTCTTGTCTTGACTCTTGACTTTGTTAGGTGAGAACGAATGCAGGCTATAATACTATGATACTGTTCTCTATCTCCTTCCTGTAGTCTGTATTGCCATTGTTCATTATCTGGCCCACCACAGTGGTGTCATGTGCAAACCTGTAGATAGTTAGAGCAGACACAGTCATGAGGGCATAGTGAGTGCAGGAGGGGACCGATCGCATTCTTGCGGGGCACTGGTATTTAGAATTTTGAGGAGGATGTGTTCTCACCTATCCTTACTGATAGTCGTTTATGGGTCAGAAAGTTGCAGAGGTGGGTGCTGACTCCAACATCCAGGAGCTGGGAGATGAGTTTGGATGGGATTATGGTATTGAGGTTGGAATTATAGTCAATAAATAGATGTCCGTGTTGCTTAGGCGTTTTCCGGAGATGAGCTTGGGGCCATGGAGATGGTGTCTGCTGTGCACCTGTTGTGACACTAGACAAACTGTGGATGAGCAAGGCTGGCAGGGAGGCTGGAGTTAATGTGCGTCACGCACCAGTCTCTCAATACACTTTGTGATGATGGTTTTCAGAGCCACTAGATGGCAGTTATTAAAGCATGCTACCTACCATTTCTTTGTCACCAGGATGATAGTGGTCTCCTTGAAGCAGCACCTCATAATGGAGTAATGAGATCTTTGAATACCTCTGCAAGTTGAACCGCAAAGGTTTCGAGGACACTAAGGTGCCATCTTAGCACGTTTCCATATAGAAGAGGACTTTTAGATTAAGGGAGGTTAAAACAGGGCAACACCATAGCATAGCGGTGGAGCTGCTGCTTCACAGTGCCAGAGATCCAGGTTCGATCCTGACTACGGGTGCTGACTGTACGTAGTTTGGCTGTGACCATGTGGGTTTATCCTGGGTGTTCTGGTTTCCTCCCACACGCCAAAGACGTGCAGATTTGGAGGTTATTTGGCTTTGGTAAAATTGTAAAAAGTCCCCAGTGTGTGTAGGGCAGTGTTAGTGTACGGGGATTGCTGGTTGGCGTGGACTCTGCGGGCCTGTTTCTGTGCTGCATCTAAAGTCTAACGTCTAAAAGTAAAGGTTGAGAAGGTTGGCTAATACTCGAGAATGGGAAAAATGTGAGGTGATCTAATTAAAATGTGAGATTGTGAGGGGATGGACAGGTGGATACTCTGAGCATGTTGTGTCTATGATGTCAGCATACAGACCGTTACAGCCTCTCACTAAAGGAACGTTTGTAATATTACCAAATCAGTAAGAAATTTAAGTAACTTCCACCTTGACGAAACACTAATATTTTGGTTGCTCTTTGGATAGCATGCAGGAAGATCTGGTTAAACGGGCCTTTCTGGAGGCCAACTGATGTTTGGGGTAGGATGGGATAAGAGGAACTCACAAACCACACATATGATTACAAGGTGTAATTTTACATTTAAGCTTTAAACTATTTAGACTTCAGAGGCACAGTGTGGAAACAGACTCTTCGGCCCACCGAGTCAGCGCCGACCAGCAATTACCCTGCACATTAGCACTATTCTACACACTAGGGACAATTTACAATTTTACCGAAGCCAATTGACCTACAAACCTGTACGTCTTTTGGAGTGTAAGAGGAAACCGGAGTACTCGGAAAAACCCACATGGTCACACAGGGAGGACGTGTAAATTCCACACAACAGCTCCCGCAATCTGGATCGATCCCGGGTCTCTGGCATCGTGAGGCAGCAACGCTATCCTTACCCTTACCCTTGAATTGGGTAAGTTCTCCAGCTTACCTAATTCAAGAGGATTGCCTGAGCATAATTTGACTGTAAACTGCGTCTTATCCACATTTCTTCTCCAACTAACCCATGCAGTGATGCTAACGGTCTTTCTCCTTATCACACAGGAAGTCTTCACACCAGTGAAGTATTTCTCCATTGATCGTGTCTTCCGCAATGAAACGCTAGATGCCACTCACTTAGCTGAGTTTCACCAGATCGAGGGGGTGGTGGCCGATTACGACCTTACCCTGGGTGACCTAATGGGAGTTCTTCAGCAGTTCTTTACTAAATTAGGTAATAATAATAATAATACATTTTATTTATGGGCGCCTTTCAAGAGTCTCAAGGACACCTTACAAAAATTTAGCAGGTAGAGGAAAAGCATGTAAGGGGAATGAGATAAATAGTAGAGACATGACTAGTACACAAAGTAAAGACAGAATACAATTCAAAACACAATATGAGGCAATTAATGTACAGATGAAAAGGGAGGGGGACGTGGGGCTAAGGATAGGCAGAGGTGAAGAGATGGGTCTTGAGGCGGGACTGGAAGATGGTGAGGGACACGGAATTGCGGATCAGTTGGGGGAGGGAGTTCCAGAGCCTGGGAGCTGCCCTGGAGAAGGCTCTGTTCCCAAAACTGCGGAGGTTGGACTTGTGGATGGAGAGGAGACCGGCTGATGTGGATCTGAGGGACCGTGAGGGTTGGTAGGGGCAGAGGAGGTCAGCGAGATATGGGGGGGCCAGATGGTGGAGGGCTTTGTAGGTGAGGATCAGGATTTTGTAGGTGATCCGGTGGGAGATGGGAAGCCAGTGAAGTTGTTTGAGGACTGGAGTGATGTGATGCCAGGATTTGGTGTGGGTGATGAGTCGGGCGGCTGCGTTCTGGACCAGTTGGAGTCGGTTGATGTAGGTGGAGCTGATGCCAAGGAGAAGTAAGTTGCAATAGTCCAGTCGGGAGGAGATGAAGGCATGGTTGAGTCTTTCAGCAGCGGGAGGTGTGAGAGAGGGTCTGAGTTTGGCGATGTTGCGGAGATGAAAGAAGGAGATTTTAATGACATGGCGGATGTGAGGCTCAAGGGAGAGGGTGGAATCAAAGATCACGCCAAGGTTGCGGGCCTGGGGAGATGGGGAGACAGTGGTGCCGTCGATGGTGAGAGTGGGGTTATTGATTTTGCTGAGTGTGGCTTTGGAGCCTATGAGGAGGAATTCTGTCTTATCGCTGTTGAGTTTGAGGAAGTTATGTTGCATCCAGGTTTTTATAGCTGACAAACAGGAGTTGATATGGGAGAGGGGGGGGTTGTGGGGGGATTTGGTGCCGAGGTAGATCTGGGTGTCATCGGCTTAACAGTGGAAGTCCAGGTTGAAGTGGCGGAGTATCTGACCAAGGGGGAGGATGTAGATGATGAAGAGGAGGGGGCCGAGTACGGAGCCTTGGGGAACGCCTTGAGTGACTGTGGCTGTAGCAGAGGTGTGGTTGTGGAGAGAGATGAAGTGGGATCTGTTGGAAAGGTAGGAACGGAGCCAGCTGAGTGCAGAGCCTTCAATGCCGAGGTCTTTGAGTCTGGTGAGCAGGATGTTATGGTTCACTGTATCGAAGGCTGCGCTCAGGTCGAGGAGGATGAGGATGTTGAAGGAACCAGTGTCAGCAGAGGTGAGGAGGTCGTTGAGGACTTTGAGGAGAGCAGTTTCTGTGCTATGGAGGGGGCGAAAGCTAGATTGGAGGGGTTCAAGTAGGTTATACGCAAGGAGGTGGGAATGAAGTTGCGACGCAACGATACGCTCCAGGGTTTTTGAAAGAAAGGGGAGATTGGCGGTAGTTAATGAGAGAGGAGGGATCAAGACCAGGTTTCTTTAAGATTAGTGTGACAGCAGCAGTTTTGAAAGCGGAGGGGACAATTCCTTGGGACAATGAGGAGTTGAAGAGATTAGTGAGGTAGGGGCAGAGAACGGGGAGGCAGGACTTCAGCAGGGGACTGGGGAGAGGGTCGAGGGAGCAGGTAGTGGGTTTGGAAGAGCTGATGAGTTTGGAGATTTCAATAGGGGTGACCAGGTCAAACTGGGAGAGGAAGCAGTGTGGAGGAGGGGTAAGGAGGTCAGTGGAGATGTTGAAAGGAGGGGCCTTGGTAGGTGGTGGAGTAGATGCTGGGGAGTCGGGTACAGGGGATAAAGATTGATAGATGGTGCTGATTTTATCAGCGAAAAAGTGGAGGAATGAGTTGCAGAGAACCGGAGTAGAGGTAGGGAGAGTGTTTGCTCGAGGCTTGAGGAGGTTGCCCACTGTGGAGAAGAGGGTTCTGTGGTTTAGGCAGGGATCGGTGAATATGGAGGAGAGGTAGGCAGATTTTGCAGCAATGAGGGCATCTTTGTAATCAGTGAGGTGGAGTTTGTAAGCTTCAAGGTGGACTGTGAGAGATGATTTCTTTATAAGTCGTTCGAGTTGGTGACCAGTCTGTTTCAGTTTACGAAGTGCAGGTGTGTACCAGGGTGAAGATGTGTTGAAAGTTACGGTTCTTGTTTTGAGGGGGGCCATAGTGTTAAGGGAGGTAGACAAGGTGGAGTTGAGATGGTTTGTGAGATCATCAGGTGAGATGGGGGTTGAGTCCAGTGGGAGAGTGGTGGAGAGCAGGTCAGAGAGATGGTGGGGATCAATGGATTTTAGATTACGGAAGGTGATTTCTCGGAGGAAGCGGGGGCGAGGTGTCGGAGAAGGGATGGTGAACCGTATAAGCTTATGATCAGAGAGGGGGAAGAGGCAAGGATGGAGGTCGAGTACCGGTTGATTTGTGGAGCAGACCAGGTCAAGGATGTGTCCTTTATCATGGGTGGGAAAGGTGACGTGCTGAGTGAGAGAGAAGTTGTCAAGTAAAAAGGCGAATTCAGATGCGAGCTTGCAGGTGGGGGAGTCCATGTGAATATTTAAGTCACCAAGTAGCAGCAGACGTGGGGAGAGGGATGAGGCAAGTGTGAGGAGTTCAGTGAAGTCAGATAGGAAGGTGGTTTAGGTGGCCGGTAAATGAGGATGACTGTCATGGAGGAAAGGGTTTTGAAGGCGAGGAATTCAAATGATGCTACTGGGGGGAAGGTGAGTTCAGTGATCAGAGTTCAGGTAAGACTGTATCTGTATGGTTTCTGCCCTGACATGAGTCAAGAAAATAATCAGTGCAGCTCGTATGTGAGAATTGTGGAATCATGACCACAATATGGGGCGGTACGGTGGCTCAGCGGTAAAGTTGCTGCTTTACAGCGCCAAAGACCCAGCTGCGATCCTGACTAGGGGTACTGTCTGTGTGGAGTCTCATGTGACCTGCGTGGGTTTTCTCCGGGTGCTCTGTTTTCCTCCCACATTCCAAAGACGTGTCGGGTAGAAATCGTATATGGGGCTCGGTGGGCCAAAGGGCCTGTTTCCACGCTGTATCTCAAAACGAAACTAAACTCTGCCTCACTACAGAGCTCGGAATTGAGTGTCTTTGTGAGTCTAGTGTAGGAAGTGTAAACCACATGGATTTGTTGACATTTATTCTTTTATGAATGACCGTGTTAGGGAGGAGGCTGGGTGGTGCTGCAGTGACTGTAGTGACCTTCTGAATATTTCAGCAGGCCATGTCAATTCATCTCTTAAACCATCACCCTCATTGTGTGTGAGCCGACCAATGGTATTTTCCCCTCCTTGTGGTGTGGTCTGTAGTGGTAAGGTTGGGATGCGTTGTACAATTCTAAAACTACCATGAGAAAGTGTTTGCAATAGTTTGATGCAGCTCTGAATGCATCCAACTGAACAGATCACTTCAGAATAGATACAAAATGCTGGAGAAACTCAGCCGGTCAGGCAGCATCACTGGAGAGAAGGATCAGGTGACCTTTCGGGTGGATACCCATCTTCAGACTGAGAGTCAAGTGAGAGGGGAAACTAGGTGTGAATAGGTTCAGAACAAATCAGCCAGTACAGATGGCCAAGGAAAGGTTTAGTTTTAGTTTAGTTTACAGATATAGTGCGGAAACAGGCCCACCGGGTCTGCACTGACCAGCGATCCCCGCACATTAACATTAACATCCCACTAGGGACAATTTTTACATTTACCAAGCCAATTAACTTACAAACCTGTACGTCTTTGGAGTGTGGGAGGAAACCGGAGATCTCGGAGTAAACACACGCAGGTCACGGGGAGAACGTACAAACTCCGTACAGACAGCACCCGTCGTCGGGATTGAACCCGGGTCTCTGGGGCTGCATTCGCTGTAAGGCAGCAACTGTACCACTGCGCCAACGTGACCAGTGGTCCCCACAATGGGGTGATAATGAAGGGATATGAACAGTGAAACTAGCAGGATGACAGGATTGGGGAGAGAATGCAAGGGTTATTTGAAGTTAGAGAAATCAAAATTCAATATTCAAAGGTCTGTAATTCTCCTTTGCTGAAATATCTTGGTGGGCCTTAATACAAAGTTATTATTAAGCATTTAAGTTTACATTATTTTAGAATGAGGCTTGAACTTAAATTTTCAATTTCCAGATTGACCAAATTCTAGACCTCTGATCTGGGTCCAGTAACAGAACCGCAAAATGATCTTTCTTTTGCATTTCTCACCCTCCCACTGAAAATCAACGTTTAGTCATTTGTGTGAATGGCTTAGATTCTAATTCTCTGATTGCAGAGCCTGACTCTAAAGGTCGACCATCTCTCTGCTCCACAGATGCTGCTTGACCCGCTGAGCTCCTCCAGTGGTTTGCTGTACGCTCTAGAATTCCAGTTATTCCATTAAGATTTTCCTTACTGTATCTTTTTCCACTTGACAGGTATAACCAAACTGCGTTACAAACCAGCCTTCAACCCCTACACTGAGCCAAGTATGGAGATCTTCAGCTATCATGAAGGTACAGTTGAAATGAGAAATGGATGACAGGACTGTTAAAACCATGATATAGTTGTTAAGATAGACAAAGGTTAGGTTAGGTAAGGGGGAGGTACAGCGAGACCTGGGTGTCCTTGTACACCGGTCACTGAAAGTTGGCGTGCAGGTACAGCAGGCAGTGAAGAAAGCTAATGGAATGTTGGCCTTCATAACAAGAGGGTTTCAGTATAGGAGTAGAGAGGTTCTTCTGCAGTTGTATAGGGCTCTGGTAAGACCACATCTGGAGTATTGCGTACAGTTTTGGTCTCCTAATTTGAGGAAGGACATCCTTGTGATTGAGGCAGTGCAGAGTAGGTTCACGAGATTGATCCCTGGAATGGCGGGACTGTCATATGAGGAAAGATTGAAAAGACTAGGCTTGTATTCACTGGAGTTTAGAAGCATGAGGGGGATCTTATAGAAACATAAAATTATAAAAGGACTGGACAAGCTAGATGCAAGAAAAATGTTCCCAATGTTGGGCGAGCCCAGAACCAGGGGCCACAGTCTTAGAATAAAGGGGAGACCATTTAAGACTGAGGTGAGAAAAAACTTTTTCACCCAGAGAGTTGTGAATTTATGGAATTCCCTGCCACAGAGGGCAGTGGAGGCCAAGTCACTGGATGGATTTAAGAGAGAGTTAGATAGAGCTCTAGGGGCTAGTGGAATCAAGGGATATGAGGAGAAGGCAGGCACGGGTTATTGATTGGGGACGATCAGCCATGATTGCAATGAATGGCGGTGCTGGCTCGAAGGGCCGAATGGTCTCCTGTACCTATTTTCTATGTTTCTAAGCTGGAGTAACTCAGCGGGTCATGCAGCATCTATGGAGAGGAGGAATGGGTGACGTTTCGGGTCGACCCGAAACGTCGACCATTCCTTCTCTCCAGAGATGCTGCCTGTCCCGCTGAGTTACTCCAGCTTTTTTGTGTCCATCTTCGGTTTAAACCAGCATCTGCAGTTCCTTCTTACACATATAGTTGTCAAGAGCAAGGTTAATAGGTGGATAATGAACCCTCCTGTAATCTGGTGTACGCTTGAATAACCTTATTGTCAATATCTAAAGACAGCTTTAAAGAGTGCAGAGAAGAAGGATGTTGCCTGGACTGAAGGGCCTGAGCTGTATGGAAAGGTTGGGCAGGCTGGGACTTTATTCCTTGGAGCACGGGAAGCTGAGCGGCGACCTCATAGAGATGTATAAAATCATGAAGCAAATAGTTAGGGTGAATGCACAGAGTCTTTTACCCAAGGTAGGGGAAATCAAAAACCAGAGGACATAGGTTTCTGGAGAGAGGAGCAAGATTTAAGAGGAACCTTTTCAGAAGGTGGTGGGAATGTGGAATGAACGTCCAGAGGAGGTAGCTGAGGCAGGTACTATATAACAGCATTTAAGAGACACTTGGACAGATACATGGATAGGAAATGTTTCGAGGGAGGGGGCGGCCTGCGGCTTCACACACACACTAACCACCCCCGCAAACACACACATGCACACTAACCACCCCCCTTGATATTATATTATTATTATTCATTTGCTCCTTTTACCCCATCCCTCGCCCCATCCACTCACGCATAGCCCCCAACCCGCAGGCGTGGCTAGAGAGGGAGGGGGGTAGAGACGGAGAGGGCAGAGGCACAGGCCCGACTATGACATCCATTTCATTCTTTATTTCAAAATTTATATTTCACTTGCATAAGTTGAATGAATGTAGCTGCATTTGGCTCCCTCCTTGAGGAGCGAATTAGTGAGATTTCAACAGTCCTGTCCTCTTACTTAAGCTGCCGTTGGAGGGTAGGCACTGTCGGCTGGTCGCATGTCTACGGGGGAATCGTCAATGATTTGTGTCTCCTTGTGACAGTTTTCTTGCCTTCCACCAGGAGCCGTTGTTGCAAACTGAATTATTGCAGCAGCTCCATAATCAGGAGCAAGCAAGTGTGCTCTTCCTCAATGAGGGGGCGATAGAATGCTTTATGTTTGGTGCAGTAACAGCCCACCACACAAGTGTAATATTAACACAGCGTCGCAAACATTCGATTTATTTTCGATGCATCGTACATTACCCTGATGTGGCAGCGATTTAGTGCACAAGATGATCCCAACAATGTGGCAGAGGAAAGTATGTGTAGGAAGGAACTGCAGATGCTGGTTTACACTGAATATAGACACAGAATGCTGGGGTAACTCAGGGACGGGCAGCATCCCTGGAGAAAAAGAATTGGTGACGTTTCTTGTCAAGACCCTTCATCAGACTGAGAGTAGGAGTATGTGGCTGGTCCTGATAGTATAATTGTATATTTTGTGTAGTATTTAGATACATAGATACATAGAAAATAGGTGCAGGAGTAGGCCATTCGGCACTTCGAGCCAGCACCGCCATTCAATATGATCATGGCTGATCATCCAACTCAGTATCCCGTACTGGCCTTCTCTCCATACCCCCTGATCCCTTTAGCCACAAGGGCCACATCTAACTCTCTCTTAAATATAGCCAATGAACTGGCCTCAACTACCCTCTGTGGCAGAGAATTCCACAGATTCACCACTCTCTGTGTGAGAAATGTTTTTCTCATCTCGGTCTTAAAGGATTTACCCCTTATCCTTAAGCTGTGACCCCTTGTCCTGGACTTCCCCAACATCGGGAACAATCTTCCTGCATCTAGCCTGTCCAACCCCTTAAGAATTTTGTAAGTTTCTATAAGATCCCCCCTCAATCTCCTAGATTCTAGCGAGTATAAGCCGAGTCTATCCAGTCTTTCTTCATATGAAAGTCCTGACATCTCTGGAATCAGTCTGGTGAGCCTTCTCTGCACTCCATTTCCAGGCAGGTAGCAGTTTAAAATCTGAAATGTGATCACCTGACAGTGTAGCAGTAGAGGGTGGAAGGAAAAGTTCATAGTGAAGGTAGTGGGTGTATGGAATGAGCTGCCAGAGGAGGTAGTTGAGGCAGGTACTATAACAGCATTTAAAAGACATTTTGACAGCATCTCTGGGGAAAAGGAATACAATACAATACAATACATTGTATATAGGTGATGTTTCGGGTCGAGCCTTTTTCAGACTGAGAGTCAGGGGAGAAGGAAACTAGAGGTATGAAAAGGTCATCGGGTACACGCATATTAAAGTCTTCGAGGGATACGGGCCAAATGGCATTATAGTACAGATGGAGCATTTTGCTTGACATGGGTGAGTTGGGCCAAAGGGCCTGTTTCCATGCTGTATCTGACTTTATGCAGTGTTGCCTCAGCACCAGAGTGTTGGTCGAGTTTGATGCTGAAATTTGTAGTGGAACTGGAATCGACAGCCAAGGGATGAGGGTTATTTTCTAAGATAAATGCTATAGTAAATAAAATCTTAATAATTCTGTTTTTAATGACATTTAGAAAATTGTTTTAATCCAGATTTCCCTTTTTTTAAAACATTGCCCTGATTGCCCTACGTTTCAAAAAAAACTTTGGGATTATCTGAGCAAGTACTCAGTCAAACTATATATGCAGTTATATAGTACCTGCCTCAACTAGCTCCTCAGGATGTTCACTAGTTACTAGGTTACGGCATGGTAGTGTTACGGTAGAGTTGCTGCCTTACAGCGCCAGAGACCTGGGTTTGATCCTGGTCAGAGTTACAGCGCTGACAGTTTCCTCACTGCTTCATTGGGTGGAGCCAGACGCTAGTCTAAGGAAGAGCAGGGGGTCCATCTTCCAGTACATAACCAGCAGTGAGCCCCCAACCAACAACGCCACACCAGGATGTCTATTCCCATTGCTCCTTCTGGGATCTTGCTGTGCATGAATGGCCTGCCACATTCCCCACCCTCTGCTGACACCATCCCCTGGGATTGAGGTTGACTTTCAATCAGGGGCGGCCCGGTGCCGGAGATGGCTAGAGTTGCTGCTTCACAGCGCCAGTGTCCCGGGTTCCAACCTGACCTCAGGTGCTGTCGGTACCGAGTTTGTACACTCTCCCTGTGACCGTGTGGGTTTTCTCTGGGTGCTGTGGTTCCTCCCACACTCCAAAGACGTACAGGTTTGCAGGTTACTGAGTGGGGTATAATTGCAAATTGTCCCTAGTGTGTGTAGTAGAGTAGTGTTAATCTGCGAGGATCGCTGGTCAGCGCGGACTCGGTGGGCCGAAGGGCCTGTTTCTGCGCTGTATCTTTAAACAAACTAAAAGGTTATTAAGACACAAGCATTTTTTGTTTTGCAATCTTTTTATAAATTGGATGACTGTGGGGGGTCCCTCTGGTAGAATCGTCAAGCATGAAGCAGTTCCTGTTTGTGTAATACATTCATTAGGGATGGTAACCTTTGCCTAGCTACCTTTGGTCAAATTCAGCCATAAATCCTATGCTAAAAGCTGATTGTAATTTAAAAAATCTGCCGCTACCTGTGAGGAAATATATCAAACTGTACTATGGAAATTAAAAACACTCCAAGGTAACTATATTATAGCTCGCAGGACAAGGTTGTTCAGGTCCTTGAGCACAGAATCTCCAGTGCCAATTCATCACGGTAGCAAGGCAGGCCAATCTTTGTGCCAACCATCCATCTCAATCTCGATTCCTTTTGTGGACCTAGTACCATTCCACACAGTGCTGCTCGGAAATGAAAGGTGTTGCAAGCTAACACTTGAGTCACCATGTTTAATAGTTACCATGTTTAGTTTGGTTTAGAGCTACAGCGTGGAAACAGGCCCTTCGACCCACTGAGACCTCGCCAACCAGGGATCCCCACACACTAACACTATCCTACGCACATGAGCGACAATTTACACCTATACCAAGCCAATTTACCTACAAACCTGTACGTCTTGTGAGTGTGGCAGGAAACCAGAGATCCCGGAGAAAACACACACGGGTCAGAAAACCCTCCCTCCTCTGGCAGCCTGTTCCATACACACACCGCCCTTTGTATGAAAAAGTTACCCCTCAGATTCCTATTAAATCTTTTCCCCTTCACCTTAAACCTACCTCCTCTGGTCCTCGATTCACCTACTCCGGACAAGAAAATCTGTGCATCTACCCGATCTATTCCTCTCATGATTTTACACACTAATATCTGTTACCCAGCTTAGGTCAGCCACCATTTGACTTTAAACTTTAGAGATACAGTGTGGAAGCAGGCCCTTTGACCCACCGAGTTCGTGCTGACCAGCGCTCACCCTACAAGCTAGCACTATCCTACACACCAGGGACAATTTATAATTTAGCAAAGCCAATTAGCCCACAAATCTGTACGTTTTTGGAGTGGGTGGAAACCCGGAGCACCCGTCGAAAATCCACGCAGTCACAGGGAGAACGTACAGACAGCACCTGTAGTCAGGATGGAACCCAGGTCTCTGGCGCTGTAAGGCAGCAACTCTACCGATGGGCCACTGTACTACAATACTGCCTACAAATTTCCGGCCTATATTCCGGAATTGGAATTGCATTACCTTTCCTCTTTCATTGCAAGGGTCAGTATCCTGGAGCTTCCCTCGTCTACAGTACTGCACAGATTACTGTTCACGTGGTGTTCATCACCACCTCAAGGACAGCTGGGGATTAGCTATCAAGAGCCAACAGTGTTTAATTGTCACTTCAATTGATATTTTGAGAAACTCTGCTTTCATTTTCTTTCTGTTATTGTTGAAAATATTAAGCAATGAATGTCAAACTAATATTATTAAATGAAATTTGAGTCTGAAGAAGGGTCTCGACCCGAAAACGTCACCTATTCCTTCGCTCCATAGATGCTGCCTCACCCACTGAGTTTCTCCAGCATTTTTGTCTACCTTCGATTGTTCCAGCATCTGCAGTTCTATCTTAAACATTATGGAATCAAGGTCGCTTATCCTCATTATACATCTGATCCTGTGCGAGCTTTATCTTGATGAGCACCTGGAGATCAGATCTGTAGTTGGGGTTGAAGACTGAAATGTTGGCTTCAGACTGGGGAATGCAACAGAAGTGGATAAGCTGAACACACAGGCGATCAAGTGTGTATTTTGTGTGTTAGGTAGTTTGCTTGAAGGGAGCAGTTGCGTTATGTTTAGAGATACAGCATGGAAACATGGCCACCAAGCCCACGCCGACCAGCGATCACCCCATAAACTAGTTCTACAAACCTGCACATCTTTGGAGTGTGGAAGGAAACCTGAACACCCAGAGAAAACCCATGTGGTCACAGAGAGCCCGTGCAAACTTCACATATACATCACCTGTAGTCAGGATCGAACCCGGGTCTCTGGCGTTGTAAGGCAGAAACTCTGCACCCATATGTTATCATAAAGAAACCCGATTACATAGAAAATAAAACAGTACAGCACAGGAACAGGCCCTTCAGCCCACAATGTCTGTGCCGCACAGGATACCAAAACCATCACTTATCTGCCTGCACATAATCCAGATCCTGCGTATCCATGTGTGTGTATCCTAAAGTCTCTTAAAAGCCACCTTCATATCTGCCACCACCACCACCACCCCACCCACAAGCCACCACCACCACCGGCAGGCTCTCATTACCCTCTGTAAAATAAAACAAAGCTTGCCCCACATATCTCCATCAAACTTTGCCCCTCTCACCTCAGAGTCTCTAATATTTGATATTTCACCCTCGGGAAAAGCTTGTGACTGTCCACCCTATCTATTGATTGATTGTGTGCCCCAAAGCAGTGCATCGCTTAAAGGATGAAAGAGCATTAAGTTTGTCAGATATGAAACCTGACCTGTAACAACCTGGAGTCAGTCACTAGAAAGGATGATGGACATTGACTTGGCTTTGGTGTCAGTTCTGTTTGTA
The DNA here is from genome assembly GCF_010909765.2 of Amblyraja radiata. Taxonomy (NCBI): domain Eukaryota; kingdom Metazoa; phylum Chordata; class Chondrichthyes; order Rajiformes; family Rajidae; genus Amblyraja; species Amblyraja radiata. The sequence goes on from NC_045990.1 coordinate 17,552,147, forward strand.
GTGAGGGGTGGATGTTGCCCTGTCAGACATGTCTTCCTGCTGATCGTCCAATATGAAGATAGACACAAAATGCTGGAGTAACTCAGTGGGCAGGCTGCGAGAGAAGGAATGGGTGACGTTTCAGGTCGAGATATATAAAAATATCAAGTTTCTTGCCACCCTTGATGCCATCCCCACACAAACCAGCGGTAAACTGCATAGAGTCACACCGTGTGGAAATAGGCCCTTTGGCCCAACTTGCCTACATCAGCCAACATGCCCAATCTATACTAGTCCCACCTACCTTTGTTTGACCCATATCCCTCCTAAACCTATCCAATCCATGTACCTGTCTAAATGTTTCTTAAACCCACCACCCTTTATGATATATATGTGATGGATATGTGAAGTTTACACCCACCACCCTTTGTGTAAAAACAAAGTTACCCCTCAAGTTCCCATTAAATCTTTCCTATCACTTTAAACCTATGTCCTCTTGTTCTCGATACCCCCACTCTGGGCAAGAGCCTGCGTTTACCCGATCTATTCCTCTCATGCTTTAGTATGCCTCTATAAGATCACTCCCCATCCTCCTGCGTTGCAACCTGCTCAGCCTCACCCTGTAGCTCAGGCCTTCGAGTCCTGGCAACATACTCGTAAATCTTTCTGCACCCTTTCCAGCTTGACAACATCCTTCCTCTAACATGGTACCCAAAACTAAACTCAATACTCTAAATGCTTCACCAACATCTTGTATAACTGCAACATGGCCTCCCAACATCTATACTCAATGGTCTGATGAAGTTCAATGTGTATCTACTTCTAAAGATAGACACAAAAAGCTGGAGTAACTCAGCGGAACAGGCAGCATCTGTGGAGAGAAGGAACGGGTAACGTTTCGGGTTGAGACCCTTCTTCAGACTGGTTAGGGATAAGGGAAGCAAGAGATATAGATGGTGATGTAGTGAGAAAAAGGACAATGAATGAAAGATATGCCAAAATGTAATGATGATAAAGGAACAGGCCATTGCTAGCTTGTTAGCGAAACTGGTATGACTTGGGTGGGGGAGGGATGGAGGGAGAGGGAATGCCGAGGTTACTTGAAGTTAGAGAAATCAATATTCAGACCACTGGGCTGTAAACTACCCAAGTGAAATATGAGAAGCTGTTCCTCCAATTTGCATTTAGCCTCACTCTGACAATGAAGGAGACCTCGGGCAGAAAGGTCTGTGTGGGAATCGGTGCATCGATTTCAATCTGGAATCTAGTTTTATGCAAAATTGTTGCAATAACTGTAACTAGAGGCTAACAATGACTTTGGAATGAGAAATGGAGCGTATTACGATACAAATGGCTTTCCCCTTTTAATCTGCATGCCCTTAGCTTGACTGCTGTAAACCAGCACAAATTGTTTTCAGGTTTTAGTCAGATTCAGCATGCAGACAGATTTAGATGTAATCCTACAGCCAGCTGATGAATATGATGTTGAGGGCAGACTTCATTCCACCTTTATCCTCATCAGTGTGGAGGACAATATCTGCAGCTGTTTAAATGCAAGGCGTGGCCTCACTGCTAGATTCATTGCTATCTATCCATGTTGCTGGCTAGACCAGTATTTATTGGCCATCTCCACATCAGCAACGGAACCGTTGCAGGCTTGGGGTGTCATTGGGAGGTAACATTGGGAGATAACAATGTCCTCCCAGGAGTTTTAATAGACCATTCAACTGTGCTAAAATAGATCCCTTCATAAATAGTCCACATGTGCAGCATGCTGGTGCAGCGGTATAATTGCTGCCTTACAGCGTCAGAGACCCTGGTTCCATCCTGACCATGGGTTCTGTCTGTACGGAGTTTGTACATTCTCCCTGAGACCGCATGAGATCTCTCAAGGTTCTTTGGTTTCCTCCCACACTCCAAAGATGTACCGGTTTGTTGATTAATTGGCTTCGGTAAAAATCGTCCCTGGAGCGTAGGATAGAACTAGTGAACGTGAATCACTGGTCAGCGCGGTGGGCCGAAGGGCCTGTTTCCATGCTAGGTCTCGAAACTAAGACGATGTGTATGAAGGAACTGCAGATGCTGGTTTAAATGGACGATAGGCACAAAAAGCTGGAGTCAATCAGCGGGTCAGGCAGCACGTTTGGAAAAAAAGGAATAGGTGACGATTTGGGTTTAAGTCCCTTCTTCAGACCAGTGCGGCAAGACTACAGAGCATCGATCTGATCCACCAGTTCCAGGATCATGCACTTTGCCTGTAAGCTGGTACTTCTGATGGGTTATCCTGCTGATTTAAAAGGAGATGTGTTCTGCTTCCTCCAGGGTTGAAGAAGTGGGTGGAAGTTGGAAACTCTGGTGTCTTCCGCCCAGAAATGCTGTTGCCCATGGGCCTGCCGGAAGGTGTGTGTGTGATAGCGTGGGGTCTCTCTCTGGAACGGTAAGTGGCAACGTGTACTGGAAGTCAAGTTTATTGTCACGTGCACGACAACGGTGAGGTACAGGTACAACGAAAATCTTGCAGCAGCCTCACAACATGGAAGAAAGCCCTTCGGCCCACGATCACCCATCACCTATTAACACTAGTTGTGTTATCCCACTTTCTCATCCACTCCCTGCACACCAGGGACTATTTACAGAGGGCCAATTAACCTACAAACATGCACGTCTTTGGAGTGTGGGAGGAAACTGGAGCACCCGGAGGAAACCCATGTGGTCATTGAGAACATGCATACTCCACGCAGACAGCATCCGAGTTCGGGATTGAACTCGGGTTTCTGGCACTGTGAGGCAGCAGCTCTACCTGCTGCGCAGCTGTTCCACCTGTGCACATAAACACAGACAAAACACAAAATCACTTTTTGAAGAAGTAGATTTTCAGGTTGAATTTGTTGCCACCTGTATTTCCCTGCAGGCTTTTTTATAAACTCCTATCATGCCTTTCTTCACTGAGACATTCTGGTGAATCACGGAGACTAGTTTCAAATGGTGCTCGCTGCTGTAATGCCGGGATTAGTGGTCAGGAAGAGCCAGGGTGGAGTAGAATGCGTAGAAACAAGTTAAAACTTGATAGGAAATAGCAGTTTTATTTCAGTAATCAAGAAGCCTGCGTGAAAGCAGACTTAAATTAGCACTCGCAGTGAAGTCGTGGAACGGCTGGAGCAGGAGTGGGTTGCTAAGGATCTGAAGTGGCTGATGGCTTTTCCCGAGCACTTTCACACCTCCAATTACTCTTGGTAGAAAATGTTATGAAAACTGTCCTTAGAATTATTATTCTGCATTTACGTCTCCTGGAAATGGCAAGAAATCAACTAGGTTGTTCTGTGTCGATAGATAGACACCAAATGCTGGAGTAACTCAGCGGGACAGGCAGCATCTCTGGAGAGAAGGAATGGGTAAAGGGACTTGACCCGAAACATCACCCATTCCTTCTCTCCAGATATGCTGCCTGTCCCGCTGAGTTACTCAAGCATTTTGTGTCTATCTTTGGTTGAATCCAGCATCTGCAGTTCCTTCATACACTGTTGTGTATCCATAGTTACATAGACCAGGGACAGTAAGTTTATTTCCTGAGAGGTGCCAGTGGCTTTTGGACTTTAGAGTTATAGTACGGAACGAAACAGGCCCTTCGGCCCATCGAGTCCGCACTGGCCTGCAATCACCACTTACACTAACACTATCCTGCACATTAGGGACAATTTACAATTTTACCAAAGCCAGTTAACCTACAAATCTGTACGTCTTTGGAGTGTGGGTGGAAACCGGAGCGCCTGGATGGGGTGAACATAAAAACTCCATACAGATAGCACCCATTGTCAGGATTGAACCCAGGTCATTAACATTGTTAGGCAGCAGCTCAACTGCTGCACCACCATTGTGCCCTCATTTAATTGTGAAAAGCGTTTGTTGCGTGCTAACCAGTCAGCGGAAAGATAATACATGATTACAATTGAGCCGTCCACGGTGTACAGATACAGGATAAAGTTTAGTGTAAGTTCAGTTTAGTCCAGTACGATTCGATCAAAGATGGTCCGAGGGTCTCCAATGAGGTAGAGAGTAGCTGAGGACCGCTCTCTAGTTGTTGGTAGGATGGTTCCATTGACTGATAACAGCGGGGAAGAAACTGTCCCTGAATCTGGAGGTTTCACACTTCTATACCTCTTGCTTGATAGGAGAGTAGAGAGTGGCCAGGGTGAGACTGGTCCTTGATGATGCTGCTGGCCTTGCTGAGGCAGCGTGAGGTGTCGATGGTTAGTTTGTGAGATGGTCTGGGCTGTATCCACAATTCTCTGCCATTTCTTGCGGTCTTGGATGGTGGGGTTCCCAGACCATGTTGTGATGCATCCGGTTAAATGCTTACAACGATGCATCTGTAGAAGTTGGTGAGAGGGTGATAGGGACATGCCGAAAGCACTGCCAAGGGTGGTGGTGGAGGCAGGTACGATATTGGTGTTTAGGAGGATTTTAGATAGCCACATGGATACGCAGGGAAAGGAGAGATATAGATCAGTGACGTTTCGGGTTAGGATCCTTCTTCAGAATCAGGAAACTGGTTTCATGGGCTACACCTGGTTATATGACCCAGAGACCTGATTCATGCTGCAGCTGAATATGCAATGTTTGTCCTGGTATTGAGTCCCAGAAAATTGGGAAGTTCCCTTTCTTTACCTAGCCCTTCTGATTTCCTGTTTAAGAGCTCAAATTACCCTAAATGAACAGAATTGCGGGCAGCAGGAAAGGGAACATTGCAACCTACATGGCCCTAACATTTGCTGCTTCCCTCAAGATAAGCTGGTGTGCACAGACTATGTTTGCATTTCAGTCCAATCATCACCTCCTTTCCCGTTTCACATGTTTAGCTTTGAAAATAAAATTCACTTCCCACAACAGCTGTGTAAAATGCCAGTGGGATGAGGTTTTCCGCTTCTAACGATTATGCATATGTGCTGTGGTGCAAACTCTCAGCAGTCCCTGAATTCACATATTCCTTTTCTCCAGAGATGCTGTCTGACCAGCTGAGTTACTCCAGCTTCTTGTGTCTATCTTCGGTTTAAACCAGCATCTGCAGTTCCTTCCTACACCTACTAACTAGTCCAGGCTGGATTGTCATCAACCAAATCTAAATAATTTCCTTTAGACTTTAGAGATACAGCGCGGAAACAGGCCCTTTGGCCCACCGAGTCCGCGCTGACACATTAAGGACAATTTTACGGAAGCCAATTAACCTACAAACCTGTACGTCTTTGGAGTGTGGGAGGAAACTGGAGAACCCAGAAACAATTCACATGGTCACAGGGAGAACGCACAAACTGTGTACAGACAGCACCCGTAGTCAGGATGGAACCTGGGTCTCTGGCGCTGTGAGGCAGCAACTCTACCACTGCTCCACTGTGCTGTCCTGGTGTATGTTTTTTTAAAGTATAATGCACTAACAAAGAACATTCTCCACTTACACCAATATCATACATCATATCATCCATTTTCTCCAGAGATATTGACCTGTTGAGTTACTCTAGCACTTTGTCTTTCAACTTGGTAGTGTTTTTTTTTAAAGAGAATGTGTTTTTATGGCAAAAATGCTCGGTTAGCATATTTTCTTGCTTTCCTTTGGAACTGTGCTGTCGAATCTGTTACGTACACCTGAACCACATCTTAGAGATGGTTTAACATTGGCGTCCAGAATGCAGCATCACTTCCAATGCAGCTGTCCTTAAATTGTGTTGGGAGCTGAAGCCTCTGAAGTGTGGCCCTGAATGCATTAGCTTCTAACTGGGATGGGAGTTTACAACTCACTGATCCTCAGCTGACACACGGATCCAAAGAAAAGGAAGAGTTATGTGAGAAGTTTGATGAACAAAGTAACATTTTAAAGGGCCTGTCTCATGATGCCAATTCACCCAAGAGCTCTCCCGAGTTCAAACTCGCGAGAGCTCTTGGGTGAACTCGCATCATGGGACAGGGGGGGATAAGGATGGATGAGGAAGGGGGACTGTAGATGTGGAAACTATGTTGTCATCATATCATTGCCCCTATTGTTGGTGGTGCAGCGGTAGAGTTGCTGCCTCACAGCGCCAGAGACCCAGGTTTGATTCTGACTACGGGTGCTGTCCGTACGAAGTTTGTACGTTCTCCCTGTGACTGCATGGGTTTTTTCTGGTTTCCTCCCACCCTCCAAAGACATACAGGTTTGTATGTTAATTGGCTTTGGGGAAAAAAAGTACATTGTCTCTAGTGTGTAGGATAGTGTACGGGGATCCCTGGCTGGCATAGACGGTGGGCTGAAGGGCCTATTTCTGCCCTGTCTAAACTAAACTAAACTAAACTTAGAAGCTTTCTGTGCAAATTTGCCTTCAATCCAAGCTGTGCTCATACAGCAGTAAGTTGAGCTGTAATATCTCCCCTACACCAAGTAAACCTTGACACCTACTTCACAAAAGCAAATGAGAAAAGGAAATATCTTTAAAAAAGAGAAGACTACAAACAGATAACAGTTAGTCATAATTCCCTTACAGGAACTTTAAGATTTACAAGGTTAATTCCCGGATGGCGGGACTGTCATATGCTGAGAGAATGGAGCAGCTGGGCTTGTACACTCTGGAGTTTAGAAGGATGAGAGGGTATCTCATTGAAACATATAAGATTGTTAAGGGCTTGGACTCGCTAGAGGCAGGAAACATGTTCCCGATGTTGGGGGAGTCCAGAATTAGGGGCCACAGTTTAAGAATAAGGAGTAAGCCATTTAGAACGGAGACGAGGAAACACTTTTTCTCACAGAGAGTTGTGAGTCTGTGGAATTCTCTGCCTCAGAGGGCGGTGGAGGCAGGTTCTCTGGATGCTTTCTAGAGAGAGCTAGATAGGGCTCTTAAAAATTGCGGAGTCAGGGGATATGGGGAGAAGGCAGGAACGGGGTACTGATTGGGGATGATCAGCCATGATCACATTGAATGGCGGTGCTGGCTCAAAGGGCCGAATGGCCTACTCCTGCACCTATTGTCTATTGTCAATTATGCTTCTTTACGACCAGTGACCTCCAAGCAAGAGTCATGGCAGACAACCTTGTGGAAGTATTATGTGATAATCTTTATGGAAATATATGATCAGGTCTCTTGCATTGTTGCCTCGCTGAATATGTGGAATAGCATCAGCAGTGTCCGTATGGTTTTATCTCATTAACAGTCCCTGAATATAGTTGGCGCCAAGACAGGGGAACATTGGGACACAGCCAAGAGTGAGAAGCACCTTGGGGGCTGTTTGCTGTCACTGGACCCACAGTTCAATCCAAAGAATGTCCTCTGCACCTCAACAAAAGCACATTACATCAATGGTCCAATTCCATTTATAAATACTGCAGACACATTCAGCTGATTGTGTTTCCTACAAGGCAACAAGCCACAGCATTGACCTGAAAGTTTATGTGCTGTCAGCAGCTTCAAATAAGGGCCAGGGTCGATTATTTAATTTCCTGATCGAGGATTCACTGATTTTGCGATTTAAAATTCCTTAATTCCTTGTAGTTGCCATTGTCGCCAGAAGTCTCTCTATCCTTCAACTAAAATAAAAGGTGAAATGTTATGCAATTAAAAGTGAAGTTTTCAAGAATTCTAAAACAACTTTATTTTGTACCTGGTTTCTTGGATTGCCATGATAATTCCAGGCTCATCAGGTGGATGGATCAGGTGTTTCTGAAGAGGTGAAGCATTCAGTCCCATTGGGATGTTTGACTATCAACCCTGGAAACCTTGGAGAACCGTTCCGACTCTTCGCGGCAGCCATGATCTTGGTTGGTCCAGAAAGGCTCTGGAACCAAGGGTGCCAGAAAACCAGTGGTGGACCTGTCGGATGTACTAGTGTTTGGTTTTAACGAGGGGCAATCTGTGAAAACTCCAAACTAATGCATGGCACAAGCCAGAAAGTTGCTGGGCCCCGACTTTGATCTTCACCAATTTAGCCAACCCAACACTAAATGTTGCTGGTAAAATAGCCTGGGAGCAGATGAGAATGTCTTACATTATTGTGTTGAACTCGTGTGATCAGGAAGACGCTGTCCAAAAGAGAGGTGGAAAAATATTTATTTTTAACCAACAAAAAAGAATTGGATAAGTACTTAGTAAGGAGTGGAACTAATTTGTAAGTCTTTCAAAGAGGTAGCACAGGTATTCTGGACCACATGTCCTCCAGTGTTGTAAGATTTTATTTGATTCTTGATCACCAAATAACTTTCAGCAGCATTAAACTAGTACAAGTTGTCTTCATTGACAGAGCGCACATTGTATTATAATTCAATTTTACATTTTATAAAATGCAGCAGGTAGACGTTTAGTGGCACGGTGGCACAGCGCCAGAGACCTGGGTTCCATCCTGACTACGGGAGCTGTCTGTACAGAGTTTACATTCTCCCAGTGACCTCATGGATCATTCAGTCTGCCTGGATCTACCTGATCTCCCAATTGCCAAACACATTCATTCCACTTCCCATTCACACACTGATCTTTCTGTCCTAGGCCTCCTCCATTGTCAGAGTGAGGCCAAATGCAAATTAGAGGAACAGCACCTCATTTCCTTTGGGCAGCTTACAACCCAGTGGTATGACATTGATTTATCTCACTTCAAGTAACCCCTGCATTCCCTCTCTCTCCATCCCTCCCTTACCCAATTCATACCAGCTTCAAAGTGGTCTTGATGAGTCTCATTGTCAGTACTTGTTCTCACCTAACAGCAAACAATGGCCTGTTTCCTTCATCATTGTTACTTTGTTTTGCAAATCTTTCATTCATTGTTCTATATCTCTCTACATCACCGTCTATATCTCTCCTTTCCCTTTCCACTGACTCTCAGTCTGAACAAGGGTCTCGACCCGAAACGTCACCTATTCCTTTTCTCCAGAGATGCTATGTTACCCGCTGAGTTACTCCAACTTTTTGTGTCCATCTTCGGTTTAAACCAGCATCTGCAGTTCCTTCCTACACATTTCATCCAGTTACTACTCTTTCCTCTCACACTCCAAAAACTTGTAGGTTGATTGGGTTTGGTAAAACATTGTCAATTGTCCCCAGTGCGTGTGGGATAGTGCTAGTGTACAGGGTGATCACTGGTCAGTGTGGACTCGGTGGGCCAAAGGGCCTGTTTCCACGCTGTATCTCTAAAGCTGAGCAATCTCTGGCGTGGAATCTGCAAGTTAACTCCATGGTATTCATGTTTAGGATATCACTGGTGCAATTGGCACCAGTCCTCAATTAAGTGTTAAACATTTTTTAATTCTACCCTAAAAACGTATATGTAATGTTCATTAACATTAGCCTTTAAAACATCAATCCCATGACTATGTTTAAACCATGTTGTAGGAAGCAACTGCAGATGCTGGTTTAAACTGAAGATAGACACAAAAAGCTGGAGGAACTCAGTGGATCACACAGCATCTCTGGAGAAAAGGAATAGGTGGCGTTTTGGGTGAAGAAGGGTCTCGACGAGAAACGTCATCTATTCCCTTTTCTCCAGAGATGCTGTCTGACCCGCTGAGTTACTCCAGCTTTTTGTGTTTGAACGAAACCATGTTGGTTTAGTTCTACTGTTTGTTTGATTAGATCATTTTGTTTGCCAACTATGAATGTAAGATGCAAAATCTATTTTAAATTTCCTCCTAGACCAACCATGATCAAGTACGGAATCAACAACATCCGTGAGCTTGTGGGGCACAAGGTGAACTTGCAGATGGTGTACGACAGCCCAGTGTGCCGCCTGGCCTCCTAGCATTCAGCCTCAGACACGCACTGCAAGACACTTGAAGTGTGTGCTTGACACTAGCCTCAGCAAGATTTCACTTTAATTCAATTCAGGGACTGTGGGGGAGGAAGAATCAAAAGGTTTGGCTTTGGAGCTCGAGGCGTATCATTGTTCAAGCATGCCGTTCTCACTGCCTCGAGCACTCCTGTAATATGTTAACGCAAGCCATTGCAGATGCTGGAATCTGGAGCAATAAAAAGTTCTGCATTAACTCAGTGGGCCAAGCAGCATCTTAGGAGACAGAGGGATGGTCCATTACAGTTGCGAATCCTGCTTGACCCACTGATTCCCTGCAAAATACCGTGGCCTCTTGTTCTGTTATTTCATATTCATATTTGATGGTTCCAAAAGCCTGACAAGTTTGCACAGCTGAAAATTTGTGCTCGAAACAGAAAAGGAAGCAGGTCAGAGACACGAGCAAGTGCAGAGGCGGGAATCTTGAGCAAAACACAAAGTTCTGAAGGAACTCGTGGGGTCAGGCAGCATCTGTGTAGGGAATGGACAGTGTTTTGGGTCTAGAGTCTGAAGAAAGGTCCGGACCTGAAATGTCATCTGTCTGTTCCCACCACAGATGCTGCCTGCCCCACTGAGTCATTCCAGCAATTTGTGTTTTTTTTTTTTTGCTGATTAACTGGAGCATGTTACCTTAAAGTTACAACTATAATCTAAACTCCACTGATTAGAGTCAATAGGGATCATTGTTCTGGAACTATTAGTTCCCAGCTGCTAAATGAAAAGGAAATAAATCTCGGTGTGAAGTAATGAAACCTTTGAAGGAGGCGAGATGGTAGTTTTGGTCACAATCGAGCCTGCCTTGTTGATTACATTGGAAGTCTGTGGCTGCAGCACCCACGTCATTGTCACGCCTTAACATACCTTGGTTTCCAAGGAGTCCGCTTACGATATCTGTCTTATTTCAGAAAATGGAAATTGTAAATCTAATGCAATAAAAGGAGCAAATCTGAAGTGTATTCCATGGTGCTTTTCTCTGTCAACCAGTCATTCCTTCTATAGAAGGATTGTTTATATTTGAGTGATGGAATGAGTGCAGACTCCTCTACTACTTCAAACATGTCACATCAGCCCACCAAGTCCCACCGACCAGAGATTCTCATACACTTGCCCTATCCTACACACTAGGGATCATTTACAACTTTACCGACACCAATTAACCTACAAACCTGTACTTCTTTGGAGTGTGGGAGGAAACCGGAGCACCCGGAGAAAACCTATGCGGCCAGAGGGAGAACGTACAAACTCTGTACAGACAGCACCTGTGGTCAGGATTGAACCTGGATCTATGGTGCTGAAAGGCAGCAACTCTACTGTCATACTTACCTAGCCCACGGTTATTGTAGTCAATTATAGTATCCTTTTAACACCCTCACAAACCTGCTAACCCCAAATAGACCCATTCAGGGTAACATCTGCATAATACAAGTCATTAGTACACTTACCAAATCATGTGCCAAATCTTGAAGCCCAGCGTAGCCGTAATATGATCGGCCTTGTGCATGTGCTAGAAGACGTCAGATTCAACCAACTCTCACATGCTGAGTAATAGCACTTAGACATTTGCTGGTGGTTGGCATATTAGGGATCCATTGCAAGCTGGCTCTTTTGAAACAGGCCCTTCGGCCCACTGACCTTCGATCACCCATTCACACTAGTTCTGTTATCCCATTTTCTCATCCACTCCTTGCACACCGGGAGCAATTTATAGAGGGCCAACTAACATACAAACCTGCAAGTCTTTGGGATGTGGGATGAAACCAGAGCACCAGGGTCACAGAGAGAATGTGCAAACATCACATACAGACAGCATCCGAGGTCAGGATCGAACCAGAGTCTCCGGCGCTGAGAGGCAGCTGCACCATTGTGCCACTCTCTGGGGGCAGGCAATTTGAAGATGTCGCACAAGTGTTTTGTGATTCCATTTCTAACAGAGACGTGTTATTTGTGTACCTTTTCACATGCCTTACCATGAGTGTTCAACAATTAGTCAATGAAACATCTACAGTCCCAACCTTTCATGGTCACCCACCAATGCTTGGATCAATGGACAACCCTTCCTTCATCTGTGGTATCAGATGGACTGGTACATTTTTAGAGGGTGCAGCCTTGCTGCAATTAGAAGCACAATGTAAAATGGGTAAAATCAAAGCACGACTGCTCGGGACTCGATAATTACATAAATGTTTATTTTCTTTACAAAATATTGAGTGTATGTAGACAACTGGTGGAATTGCATTGAAGTTCGGCAATAATATCTGCAACAACATACATGAAAACGGTTCAGATTTTAGAATCAAAATGTATAAATTAAGCAGAATTTAGCAGTCATTTATATTTTTAAGTGTGAAGTATAGATGCAGAAAACAACGGCAGTTCCCGGTGATACTGAGGATGAACAGACCACAAATTAATGCTAATTTGTAAAATGGAGGGAAGGCTTTCAAAGTGGTAATGTTACTGAAGCTTATAAAATATTCAAAGATTAATGAGGTTAAGACAAGTATTACTTTTAAATAAGTCAGAATATTGAATGCAATATCTGAGTGAAAGAGCAGCTTTATACAAAAGAGTCAAGAGAGTTTATTTGTCATGTGCAAAGGATATGAACCCGAACAATGGAATTCTTACTTGCTGCAGCTTTTCAGGCAATAAAAGGTGATAACTATCTGGAATAATCTGACAGGCAGGAAAGTAATATTGCAAACATGGTTGTATTCTAGTCTGGCAAGGTTTCAATACTGAAAAAGAGAGTACATTAGCCTAATAATCCTCCTGTGAAGTGCCTTGCTTGTTTTGCTTCATAAATAACAGGGCAGGTTGTTGACTTGCTCTTGTCCTTCACAGCTTATTGTATTTGGAAGTCGGTCGGCCAAACGATATGTGTATAATGGTTACTGTCATTTTTGTGTCTGCACATTTAATTATTTATTTGGGTTCTTCTAGCTCTGCAAATACATCAAGGATTATTTATGTTTCAAGGATTGAGAATGCCATCAGTAATTCTGACAGATTTGTTCACAAATCATCAATTAAATAAAACAGAAGCGTGTTAGTGAAGGTGATGCATTCGAATGGGGTTGGTTGGTGCTACTGATGGAATGAGGCTTTCGTTGTCAGCTTCCTCTTTGGTAAGTCCATCCCCGCATCCCGTGTCTGAAGTCACGTCTCCTGAGGTAGATGCAGGGTCTCCTCGGCTGGGATTCGGATTTCCTCCTGATTCTGGAGAGGGTATGGGAATGCTTCAGGAGTGACGCACTTGAGGTCATTTCCAGTCTCACTTGCCTGCTGTCTCGGTCCAAATATACAATCTATTGAATGGAAACAATGGAATGAATGTCGCTTGCTTTAATCAAAGTATTACTAACAAATATATGTTGCTTACAATGCTACATAATAGGAAGAAGCCTCGTCTTCCATCTTTGAATTTAGTATCACGTCTTTACAAATACTTGCCCACCAAGTAGTTATCTATTCACAAAAGTCCCAAAAGCAAAATACCGATGGTGGTATAGAAATCCAAAATGAAAGCAGAAATTGTCAGAAGGTCAGGCAGCATCAGTGGAGAATTAGTTAGTTTCAGGACAATAACCTGCTAGATGAAAAGTAGTATTCCTTAAACCTGAACTTTTACGAGGTTATCTGCAGGACAATTTGGTCTGTTTTCATGTTAAAATAATCTAATCTCGGCCACATTTATTTCCTGTTATTTGAAGGATTTTTTTGCTTGGAGAAGACAAAACTTACCTTTTCCATCCGGCACCTCTTACGAATTCAATACTCCAAAGCACATAATGTGATTATTTTTTTAAAGAAGATCTTCATTATATAAGAATGTGTTACGCCGTTTGTGCAGAGAAAATCTTTGCACGCGGCAATGAGATTAATGACCAGTTAATCTTTTATGGATCTTCTGATTAAGGGATCAATGTTGGGTAAAAGATTAGGACTATTCTTTGTTAATGCATGAATAATAGCGAAAGAACAGCAGAAAGAAGATGAGATGTTGAATTGAATATTAAATTGAATTGAATACTTTATGGTCACATGTGACAAGTCACAGTGAAATTCTTTGCTTGCACACCCAAGGTATGCAAATAGTCGGCACATAAAGGCCGCCAACAAAGTTACAAAGTATCCCGCACCAGGTCCACCCTTGTTCCCCACCCCACATGGTGGTCTCCCCACCACCCCTTCACAGTGGTCCCTTCATGCCGGATCCCCCTTTGTTCTTGCTGGAGTAACTCAGCGGGACGAACTGCAGATAACCGTCCCGCTGAGTTACTCCAGCATTTTGTGTTGATTCCCCTTTCTTCTTTACCCCACCCCCCCACAGCATTCCACCACACCGGGTTGTGGTTACACTCCTTTGGGAATGCACTGTGGCATCAGCTGGGATTCCCTGTTGGAATGTGTAACCTGACGGACTCTGGATGTCAGTGGTGCTTGACATGAGAGCACTGGACATGTGCAGAGATGCTTAGTAACCTGTATGATTTTTGCTTCTGAGCAGTTGGGGAAAGTGACTTTAAAGAAGAGATCAGAGACAAACAGATCACTGTTTGTACAGTGGTGGCGCTGCCTTGCAGCTGCGGCTCGCCTGCAGTCCGTTTGTCTTTTCTGTTTTTTGTTTTCTCTTGTCCCGTTTTTACAGTTTATTTCGGTTTATTTAGTTGTGTATGTGTGGGGGGGGGGTGGGTGTAACATGTTTTTTGACTCTTCCTTCGGGGGGGATGCGACCTTTCCTGCCGTATCCCCCGTCTCCGTGTCCGTCTGCGCTGAGGCCTATCGCGGAGCTGGCGGCCTCCAACTGCGACCGACCTCGAGGCTGCGGACTTTGGGGCTGTGGTTGCGGGGCGACCCAACTTCCGACCCGACTTTGGAGCCTCGGAGGCTCGGCCGCGGGCCAGTGGACGACATCATCGGGAGCTCGAGTTCTGTTTTCCGGAGCTCTCGCAACTACAGCTGCATCCTCTGGACTGGAGGGCGGCAGCTTCGGCAGCTTCGACCGCCCCGGGCCGCGGAGCTTGAACCGGCCCGTTTGCGGAGCACGGATTCAGCCGCGGGACTTACCTACCATCACCCGGCGGGGTCACAACATCGGAGGCTTGGATTGCCTCAGCGCAGAGAGAGAGCAAGGAGGGAAGAGACAATGACTTTGGGACTTTAAACTGTGTTGAGTGTTTGTTATTTATTCTATGTTATGACTGCAGGCTAAACCATTTCGTTGCACTGAAAAGTGCAATGACAATAAATTGAATCCAATCCAATCAAAATTAAATCATTGCGAGGGGAAAATCGAATTTTACACCTCACTAAATATTAACACAAATGATGTACACCCAGAGCTTCCTTGTAGGATGTGATCTGTAGGAAAGTTAATTATGCCCCTGTCCCACTTAGGAATCCTGAACGGAAACCTCTGGAGCCTTTGCGCCCCACCCAAGGTTTCCGTGCGGTTCCCGGAGGTTTTTGTCAGTCTCCCTACCTGCTTCCACTATCTGCAACATCCGGGAACTGCATGGAAACCTTGGGTGGGGCACAAAGTCTCCAGAGGTTTCCGTTCAGGTTTCCTAAGTGGGACAGGGGCATTATATTTCAATAGAAAATAGA
The DNA here is from genome assembly GCF_010909765.2 of Amblyraja radiata. NCBI lineage: Eukaryota > Metazoa > Chordata > Chondrichthyes > Rajiformes > Rajidae > Amblyraja > Amblyraja radiata. Next base: position 17,567,528 of record NC_045990.1, read on the forward strand.
GGTGGATGTTCTTGATTATGCCTGGATCTGAGGTCTAGGGATGGTTTGGTTCCTTTTGTCTTGGTTATGACTGGAATGGCATTGCAGAGCTCGAGTTCAAATGAATTCAATAAATCTGGGGACTCGTAAGAAACTTAACAATCTGGCTGCTATTTGTAGTTAATGTGCTCCTAGTTCCTTTCTCTAGGTACGCACAAATATCTCATCCTTCAAGAGTTTATCAAATTCCCCTTAGAATGGGTTTACAATGTAATTTGCAGATATTACTTTCAAGATTACAACACCTTGCAAAAAATCTCATCATCCCTGTTCTCAATCCCTCTTTTCTCTTTTAAAACCAATTATATAACACCCCGTGTCCTGTGATTACTACCCTCCTGGCAGTGAAAACCATTTCTCTTTATTGACTCTGTCAAAGCTCCTTATGATTACTTACATTAAATCTTCCTTTAACCGTCTCCTTTCCGCGACCAACCCTTGTTTATCATTTCTCTCCCCTGTAACTGAAGTCCCCAGTCACAGGGTATAGACAAAAATGCTGGTGAAACTCAGCGGGTGAGGCAGCATCTATGGAGCGAAGGAATAGGTGAAGGTCTGAAGAAGGGTCTCGACCCAAAACGTCACCTATTCCTTCGCTCCAGGGATGCTGCCTCACCCGCTGAGTTTCACCAGCATTTTTGTCTACCTTTGATTTTTCCACCATCTGCAGTTCTTTCTTAAACAGTCACAGGGGGTGCTCCGATAAATGTCCTCTCTGCCCCGGTGTAGGAAGTCTAACCCAGTCACAAGGTGACTAGGGATGGTCAATGAAGCCTTTATCAGTGCCACCCACATATTGGTGGATTGGGTTCTTCCTGAGCTGCAGATGCCCAGGCTTTGCCCAATAATGAAACTTCTGGTACACTGCAACACACAGCTCCATTTTCACATTGGACAATCGTTGGGCATTAGAGTTAATTTTTGGAAATGATTCCTGCATTTAAAGAATAACATATCAGCTGAAAATAAACTCAACTATTTGAGCAAAGTTACATTATTGTTGTGTGATTGTTAGGATTGAAGGTTTTTCATTGTAGTTGAAAATAGACACAAATAGCTGTGGAGTAACTCAGCGGGACAGGCAGCATCTCTCTGGAGAGAAGGAATAAGTGACGTTTCGGGTCGAGACTCTTGTGGTTGATATCCCTACTCACTGCTCAAACTACATCAGAGGCGTGTGGTTGGCTCCAGAGAATGATCTATTGTAGCTATGTATGCAGAGTAAGTTTTTTCTTACATGTGACATTAAATAAACTAAACTCGGCAGAATGCCTTGTAACAAGTGGGGCAGTGCATCAGGTGATTTGGCAGGTAGACAAAAATGCTGGAGAAACTCAGCGGGTAAGGCAGCTTCTATGGAGCGAAGGAATAGGTGACGTTTCATGTCAAGACCCTTCTTCAGACGTGATTTGGCATGATGTTGTCCTGCTTGGCTGGAGTTATGTACCATTGGTGTGGCACCACCAGGGCACACAGTTTGATTAATAGAAGTAGACATATTCTTAGGTTAATTGGAGACTAACCACTCTTAATCCAGGCCATACCATAAGAGATTATAATGCATGTGTGTTTGTATGTGGACTTAACGCTCCCAGCATCGTGCAAAAATTGCGTGTGATTGATTTCATCAATGGTAACATTGGATGTTACAGACTCCCAGTGGAGATGCGATTAAACTGTCACTTCAGTTCCACAGACTGGGATGCAGAAGCTTTTAGTTTAAATTGACATGGATTAAGTCTGGGTCATCCCCCCCCCCCCCCCACAGCACATTAACTGAGTTCAAGCAATCATGCCGAGCAGCACACCCTTTCAAAGTAATCTCCTCGCCAGTTTGATGGTTAAAGCCCGCAATTCAATCGGATTTCATTATTTCTGATGAACTGAGATAGTAATCGTTCCCTTATTTTCAGCCTGGGTAGCTGACAACCCAAAACCCAATAGCATGAGAACTGAATTCTCCAATTTCAGGCAACCCCTTTTCATCGACACACTAACCCTACAATCGCGCACACCTTTCTTTCCACTAACCCCTTCACCCAGTTCCTTTCCCCCATCTGCTAACCTCCTTATCCCACACCTGTCTACTCCAGGTTCCCCATTCTCCCTCTGTATCCTTCCAACCAGTCCTGTCCTGTTCTACATTTCACTCCGACCTTAATTCTGATCAGCTTCCACCATTTGCACCCTATTGCTTCCCCACTCCAAGCTTGGTTACTGCCTTCACCCTTCTCTTCCCCCACCTAAATCCTCTGCCAATCAACCCCTCCTTGCTTGGATCCACCTCTCACTCACCCTTCCTCTCCCCTCTTTTTATCTCCCCTTTACTCCATAAGTCTGAGAAGGGTCGCAACCCCAAACAGTACAGAGACAACGAAATGCAGTTGTCTGCCCATCTCCCACAACAGATGCTGACTGTCCTGCTGAGATCCACCAGTAGTATGTTTTCCACAAAATTACAGGATCTGTTTCTTGGGCTCATTAATGTATTGAGTATTCCCAGCAGTTTTGTTTTGATTTGATTTTTCATCATCGGTCATATTTTGGCTGGTGATCAGATTACCACAACCCCTGTTTAGTTGTCCACAACATAACGTGACTAATTAGATTACTAAAGTCAGAGGGGAAAGATTTAATAGGAAATTAAGGAGCAACTTCTTCACACAGTATATGGGTATATGGAACGAGCATCCCGAGGAGCTGTATAGGAAGGAACTGCAGATGCTGGTTTAATCCGTAGACACAAAAGGCCGGAGTAACTGAGCGGGTCAGACAGCATCTCTGGAGAAAAGGAATAGGAGACGGGTTTTGGGTCGAGACATTTCTTCAGACTCTTCTTCAGAGAAACATCACCTATTCCTTTTCTCCAGAGATGCTGTCTGATCCACTGAGTTACTCCAGCTATTTGTGTCGAGCTCCCAGAGGAGATAGCTGAGAGGTACAATAACTACATTTAAAAGACATTTGGATAGGTACGTGGATAGGAACGATTTAGAGGGATATGGGGCAAACCCAGGGAAATGGGACTAGAGTAGATGGAATCTTGGTCGGCATGGGCAAGTTGAGCTGAAAGGCCTTTTCCGTCCTGTGGGACTATGATGGAATGCACATCTCCATGTTTTTCCGACTCCATGTATACTTGACAATCTCTTGTAACATCAGTTGAATTAACAGTGGTTGGTGTCTAAACCGTGGTTGTGTTGGGTCGCCGTTGATGTGCGGCCCATGGTGACATGACTCGACTCTGTGCAGGCAGTGTTGGTGTAGTAGTGTTGCCCGCAACACCCACTGAGGCAGGGAGGTGAAATTTCTCTCTCCAAGATACAGTTTGGCACGCTCTAAACTGATGCTCAAATCAACCATTGATATTCAAAGAATGGTTTCTTAAATAAGCCAGACCCCACGCAACCGCTGCTTCTTATAGAAACTTACAACATTCTTAAGGGGTTGGACAGGCTAGATGCAGGAAGATTATTCCCGATGTTGGGGAAGTCCAGAACAAGGGGTCACAGTTTAAGGATAAGAGGGGAGTTTTTTAGGACCGAGATGAGAAAATCATTTTTCTGGTGAATCTGTGGAATTCTCTGCCACAGAAGGTAGTTGAGGCCAGTTCATTGGCTATATCTAAGAGGGAGTTAGATGTGGCCCTTGTGGCTAAAGGGATCAGGGGGTATGGAGGGAAGGCAGGTATGGGATATTGATTTGGATGTTCATATTGAATGGCGGTGCAGGCTCGAAGGGCCGAATGACCAACTCCTGCACCTATTTTCTATGTTTCTGCAAGAGTCCAGATTTGGAAGAGAGTGAGGCTCTTTGAACGTACTGTTGAATTTATATCAATGTCTCCAGGGTGATGGAAAGGCAACTGAAACTGCTTTGTGCACCTCACTTAACCAGGTGCTCTGTACTTGCCTTCCTTTAGGGAGCTTTAGAGGCTGAGGGGAGACCCGATGGAGATAAATGAAATGATGAGAGGCCTAGATAGGTTAGACAGTCAGAACCTTTCTCCCAGGATGGAAATGTCAACGACTAGAGGATAGAGGGGGGGAGGTTTAAAGATGAGGTATGGGTCAAGATTTTTTTAACGTTGAGTTCCTGGAACGCACTGCCAGGAGCGGTGGCGGAGGTAGCTATGATGGTGCCGTTTAAGAGGTTTATAGATAAGTACATGGATATGGAACACATGCAGACAGAGGTGATCAGTTTGGCATCATGTTCGGCACAGACTTTGTGGGCTGAAGGATCTGTTCCTGTGCTGCACTATTCTCTGTGATCCACAGTGTCCCCATCATAACTCCTCAAGTCCTATATTAATGTGGTAAACTGAATTTTATTCGGATTCCATCGGGGACCTAGCTTGGAGGAGTTCCTAAACCCAGCACATTGCAGAATCTTGTAATATTACCATCAATAAAATATATAGCTGCTCATGTACGGGTCACCAAACAACTTTGGAATGGATCGTGGGGGGGGGGGGTTCATAATCTAATCATTTGATAAAACCTGCCAGTACAGCCAGATTTGAGCATGTTAGCATGCAAATGGTTAACAACAGGGATTTTTGTGGTTCCCTTGTCATGTCACCACAATTAGTTCTTAAGAAAATATTTGCAGGCAGGCGAGACTGCGATCGCATTAAACAGTGTATGTGACCAGTAAATAAGGGGTGTTGTTTGTTCTTTGTGGTGTCGGCTGAGATTGGCACTTTGACCAGGGCTTAAGTCTGCAGTCTTCAGACAGGGTTGGGAGAACTTTGAAGGACTATTGTGCAAGTAAAAGGCAGCTGAGTTTAAAGCCATTGTTATCTGACAGTGAAGCAGTATCTCTGTGTGGAGAACGGTGGGAGCAAAAGATTAACAATCACTTTCTGATTCCTACTCATTCTATCAATTTTCAGGAACACAGCTTAAACCTTTTAGAATAAAAAATTATGCTGAAGCTAAATTACAAAGCGATATCCATCATTTCAACTTTTATTTTAGATAATAATTGATCTGAACTCACCTGCAAAATCGTGTGCAAGATCTTTGATGATATGGCCAACGATGGCATATGCCACTGCCACCACCACCAGGGCAGCCATGAGCAGGTAGAGCACAGCCTTGGGTAAGGGGATCAGCTCCCTCTGAGGTGGGGTGTAGTCGTTGTACAGTACATCACTGGAGGAGATGGAGTACTGATATGCATGGCCCGCTGTCTCAGTCAGGTTGGTCGCATTGCCCGTCAGCGGAGTTGGCGCTTGGTCCATGGCTGAAAATCCTTCCAGGCGACAATTGACTTTAAAACCAGAGGATACACGGTTATTTGCTTTGTTGCTGAAAGTGGGAAGTGGGAAAAGGATTGTTCCCAGATTCAGATCACAACAGGGTTTGACAGACCCGTTTCTACAAGGTGCCGATCTATGTGTGATTTCCCACTTTACAGAGAGCTGAGCAGGGTAGCCCACTGCCTAGGCATGTTCAGGTGCTGGATAAACAAGTAACTGGGCAATCTCCTGCTTGGGAGCATACATCTGACTCTGCTGCAGCCTGTGTAATGACAGGCTGGCTGGCCACCGTTAACTGGCACTGATTCTCTTGCCTGGTCCCTCCTCGATTGCCAGCGAAGGAGATTTAAAAAACTCAGGAGCTTTATGAGTATTTGTCAGAGCTCTGTGCACCCCCTGCTGAGATTATCCATGGCTGTTTGCCAACAAATCACATTGCTTACGGAAAGTCTCTTTGCTTTTTGGATTGTTCAGAAGAGAGGAGAATGAAAGAAGAAAGGAAACTAAAACAATGGAGAAAAAGCAATCAGACCAGAAAATACCACATGGAAAGGTAAGAACCGACAACAGTACAACAAAAATAATAAAATTATATTAAAATTGCAGCAAAGGAATGAGTCAGACAGGATGTTTAAGAAGGAATTGCAGATGCTGGAACAATCGAAGGTAGACAAAAATGCTGGAGAAACTCAGCGGGTGAGGCAGCATCTATGGTGCGAAGGAATAGGTAACATTTCGGGTCGAGACCCTTCTTCAGACAGGAATTGACAATGGAGGAATAGAGAAAACAAGCAAAAACAATAGAAAAAGACTTGGCAGGAATGTTTGACTGGGAAACCTGAGCCGTAAATACATGTTAAGTTTAACTGAGGAGGAAACCTGGCTAGTGGTGAATAACTCCAAACCATCCCAATGCCCAGTTTTCCATTTGAGGTTAGGCACAAAATGCTGGAGAAACATTTTGGGACAGGCAGCATCTATGGAGAGAAGGAATGGGTGATCTTTCGGGTCGAGACCCTAGAAAAAGGGTCCAGAGATGCTGCCTGTTCCGCGAAACTACTCCAGCATTTTGTGTCTCTTCGGGGGTAAACCAGCAACTGCTACACCTTCCTACACCGTTCCATTTGAGGTTGTGGGTTTGATAACGAGTGCCCACGAGCAATCTTATTCCTCGGGGGTTCTGTGTGTAATGTTTTGTTTTTGCCACTGCTCTGAGTTAGTACACGTAGGGATCATATCCTCTGATTACTATGACACAGTACCACACCACTTAGTCTTTTTGATCATTGAACCAGTCTAGAAGACCCTTGCTAAATGTTTACCTAGAAAAAATGTCAATTGAATAATTCATCTCATCATTGGAAGCTACTGGCTGAACCTGATCATGGAATTCGCTGTAACCTGGTTAGGAAATTAACATTGTAAGTAAGTAAGTAAGTTTGAATTTGAATTTGATTTGATTCCTTTATTGTCATTCAGACCTTTCGGTCTGAACGAAATTATGTTGCCTGCAGTCATACACAGTAACAATAAATAACAAAACATATAATAAACACAAATTAACATCCACCACAGTGAGTTCACCAAGCACCTCCTCACTGTGATGGAAGCAAAAGTCTTAGTCTCTGTCTCTTCCCTCCTTGTTCTCCCTCTGCGCTGAGGCGATCGATCCAGGCCAAAGATGCCGCTCTCCAGTCCAGCGGACCTCCATGGTGATGTTGCCGCTGCCAAAAGCCGGAACGCCGCCTCCGCTCCGAGTCGGCCCGCCACAGCCTCAGCTCCGAGTCCCGCTGCAACAGCTCCGAGTCCCGCAGCCACAGCTCCGAGTCCCGCAGCCCCAGCTCCGAGTCCCGCTGCATCAGCTCCGAGTCCCGCTGCAACAGCTTCGAGTCCCGCAGCCACAGCTCCGAGTCCCGCTGCCCCAGCTCCGAGTCCCGCAGCCTCAGCTCCGAGTCCCGCTGCATCAGCTCCGAGTCCCGCAGCCTCAGCTCCGGGCCGCTGCCGAAAGCTGGAACGCCGCATCAGCGAGTCGGGCCACCGCTGCCTCGGCCCCGAAGACGGCCAGCCTCGCGTTGGTAAGTCCTGGCTGGCTCTGCCTCCGGAGCCTCAAGGTCGGTCGCAGGTTGGAGACCGCCAGCTCCGCCATTAGGCCTCAGCGCAGACGGAGGCAGAGAAGGGGGATACAACAAGAAAAAGTCGCATTCCCCCGAAGGAAGAGACAAAAAAACATGTTTCACCCCCCCCCCCATAACACAACCTAATAAACTAAAACTTAGCCAAAACAAGACAAAAAAAATAACAACAAAAAAAAGTAAAGACAGACGGACTGCAGGCGAGCTGCAGCTATTAACAGCGCCGCCACTTCCGGAAGTTTATTGGCCAAGGGGTCAGAGATGATCTTGCCCGCTCGCTTCCTGGCCCTTGCAGTGTACAGTTCATCAATGGAGGGAAGGTTGCAGCCAATAATCTTTGCTGATCGGACGATTCGCTGCAGCCTCCAGCTGTCGTGCTTGGTGGCTGAGCCAAACCAGAACAGAAGGAACTGCACATGATGGTTTAAATTGAAGATCAGACACATAGCTAGAGTAACTCAGTGTGTAAGGCAGCATCTCTGGACAAAAGGAATAGGGTTGGTCTCAACCCGAAACGTCACCCATTCCTTCTTTCCAGAGATGCTGCCTGACCCGCTGAGTTACTCCAGCATTTTGTGTCCATCTTGGGAAATTAACATTTGCGGCTGTACTCAGCAGTTACTTAGTGACAGGATCAACAATACAAATCTAAGCAACAAATCTGGTGACGAAAGCTACTATGAAATATTGAGAAAACAATATAAAGTCACAAATAGCCGGGCACTGGTTGAATGAGAGACTGAGCTGGGCAAAATGACCTTGACTTGCTTGTTCAAAAAAATCTATTGATTTGGAACCCAGTTCAAAAGTTTCACTGACAGATAGATGACCTTTATTGTTCTTTTAATAGTTCAAGCTGGTTAATGAAACATGGCAGAAGTCCCAGATCTTGCAGTGTTTATTTCTACCAAATTGTGTGCTTCAAATGTAATGTTAAGAGTATTTAAAACAAAAAGGAATCGTAATGTGGCTAACAAATGACAGCTTGACTTAACTTATCACGACATTGTCATGGATAAAAGTTTGCTTGCTCTAGCCCTGATTATTGCTGAAATTCCATTCATATATTATCAGGACTTTCATATGAAGAAAGACTGGATAGACTTGGTTTGTACTCGCTAGAATTTAGAAGATTGAGGGGGGATCTTATAGAAACTTACAAAATTCTTAAGGGGTTGGACAGGCTAGATGCAGGAAGATTGTTCCCGATGTTGGGGAAGTCCAGAACAAGAGATCACAGTTTAAGGATAAGGGGGAAATCTTTTAGGACCGAGATGAGGAAAACATTTTTCACACAGAGAGTGGAGAATCTGTGGAATTCTCTGCCACAGAAGGTAGTTGAGGCCAGTTCATTGGCTATATTTAAGAGGGAGTTAGATGTGGCCCTTGTGGCTAAAGGGACCAGGGAGTATGGAGAGAAGGCAGGTACAGGATACTGAGTTGGATGATCAGCCATGATAATATTGAATGGCGGTGCAGGCTCAAAGGGCCGAATGGCCTACTCCGGCACCTATTTTCTATGTTTCTATTCTAGTCTCTATATTGTTTCAGTTTCTGACATTTAAGGTGCGGAGTTAAAATGTGTGTCGCAGTCACGGGTAAGAGAGCTCACGGCACAGTTCAAAGCGCATGGGGTCACTTACCATGGGGTCCTGATTAAAGCCAGATTACCCAACCATCAGGGTGACAGTAGGCCATTGTTGCTTGAAAGTTTCTACAACAATATTTCAAATCACTTTTGGTCCTTTATGTAATTTTAATGTGTATTACAAATGCAAGTTCAGAACGCTGATGCAGCAGGAGAGTAAAGCCCCTGTCCCACTTAGGAAACCTGAACGGAAACCTCTGGAGACTTTGCACCCCACCCAAGGTTTCCGTGCGGTTCCCGGAGGTTGCAAGTGGTTGCCGGAGGTTGCAGGTAGTGGAAGCAGGTAGGGAGACTGACAAAAACCTCCGGGAACTGCATGGAAACCTTGGGTGGGGCGCAAAGCCTCCAGAGGTTTCCGTTCAGGTTTCCTATGTGGGACAGGGGCATAACTTACTTACAGCGCCAGAAACCTGGGATCTATCCTGACTACTGGTGCTGACTGTATGGAGTTTGTACGTTTTCTCCGAGTTTGTTCGGTTTCCTCTCGCACTCCAAAGACATACAGGTTTGTAGATTAATGGCTTGGTATAAATGTAAATTGCTCCTAGTGTGTGGGATCCTGTTAAAATGCGGGGATCGCTGGTCGGAGCAGACTCGGTGGGGCTAAAGGCCAGCTTCCGCGCTGTATCACTAAACTAAAATGTGCAGTTCTGGTTCAGTTTTGTTGCATATTAAATAAATACCATCTGTCTTATAGTTCATTATTATTCAGTTAATTTTGTTCTGAAAAGTTCCATCTGTCCAAGCCACGTGCTGTGTGCAGAATGTAACAGTCAGGCTGAGATTTCCAATGCAGAACTGAGGCAGTGTTGCACTAGCAGAGGTGATACCTTTCGCACGCCTCACTTCAACTGTGGCCCCATCTGCACTCTTAGGCAGATGGAAGAGATGCCATGAAAATATTCTGCAGAAGTTATCCACTTTGGTGGCAAAAACAAGGGGGCAGATTATTATCTCAATGGGGTTAGGCTAGGTAAAGGGGAGGTACAGCGAGACCTGGGTGTCCTTGTACACCGGCCACTGAATGTTGGCGTGCAGGTACAGCAAGCAGTGAAGAAAGCTAATGGGATGTTGGCCTTCATAACAAGAGAATTTCAGTATAGGAGTAGAGAGGTTCTTCTGCAGTTGTATAGGGCTCTGGTGAGACCACATCTGGAGTATTGCGTACAGTTTTGGTCTCCTAATTTGAGGAAGGACATCCTTGTGATTGAGGCAGTACAGCGTAGGTTCACAAGATTGATCCCTGGGATGGCGGGACTGTCATATGAGGAAAGATTGAAAAGACTAGGCTTGAATTCACTGGAGTTTAGAAGGATGAGGGGGTATCTTATAGAAACATATAAAATTATAAAAGGACTGGACAAGCTAGATGCAAGAAAAATGTTCCCAATGTTGGGCGAGTCCAGCACCAGGGGCCACAGTCTTAGAATAAAGGGGAGGTCATTTAAGACTGAGGTGAGAAAAAACTTTTTCACCCAGAGAGTTGTGAATTTATGGAATTCCCTGCCACAGAGGGCAGTGGAGGCCAAGTCACTGGATGGATTTAAGAGAGAGTTAGATAGAGCTCTAGGGGCTAGTGGAATCAAGGGATATGGGGAGAAGGCAGGCACGGGTTATTGATTGGGGACGATCAGCCATGATTGCAATGAATGGGCAGTTATAAGAGGGCAGTTCACCACCAATAAAATGATCTGGTTACGATTCTGTGTGTTAACTTGCTGTGTGACAAGGATTGTTACATTATGTAGAAACAAGGAATTGCACCTGAAGTGCTGGAGTAATTCAGCGGGTCAGGCAGCATCTGTGGAGAATAAGGATAGGTGACGGTTAGGGTCAGAACTCTTCTTCAGAATTCAGGTCTGAAGAAGGTCCTGACCCGAAACGTCACCGATGCATGTTCTCCAGAGATGTTGCCAGGGCCGCTGAGTTACGTCAACATGTTAGTACATTAAGTATTTTGTGAAGTGTGCTATCTTCATATCTTGACCCGAAATGTCACCCATTCCTTCTCTCCAGAGATGCTGCCTGTCCCGCTGAGTTACTCCAGGATTTTGTGTCTATCTGGTTTAAACCAGCATCTGCAGTTCCTTCCGACACACTTTCTCAATACTGCCTGATTTAAGTAACACTGATTGAGGTGATGGAAAGCACAATATAATAGTAAGATTAAACGAGAACTTACCAGTTTGAAGTTTGATCTGTATTTTATGAGGAGTTACGATGAGGGATTACGTGAAGAAGCCCGCCAGGGCGCATGCGTGACATTCTTCACAGCAGCGGTGTGAGATCACAGATAACTGTAATGACTAAACATAGTAAGATTAGAGAACAGGTACCAGTTAAATATATGATCAGGGTGGGAGCGGAGGGCACGTAATCCCTCATCGTAACTCCTCATAAAATACAGATCAAACTTCAAACTGGTAAGTTCTCGTTTAATCTTACTATTTTACTTCGGAGTCACGTGAGTGACTACGTGAAGATTTTAAAGCTCTGTGATTTCATGCCGTGGAACGAGTCCATGCATCACGTCTGCCTTGACTGTGGGAGGAATTGTGTTAACATAATTTGGACATGAATTCGACTTTGAAATCATAAAATGTTTAACACAAGTTTATAACCCCTTTTATGGGTTTAATTTAATTTACAGAACTTAAATTGTTTCTGCAAAAGTTCCATGTTTCATTACTGCTTTATTACAAAATAATTGGAATGTTTCCCCTCCAGACCATCCTGCTGCCTTGAGGATTTGGTCCATTGGTACATCCAACTGTATGCTGCCGATGTAGCTGCAGCCCTGGTGGAAAAGATTTTTAAAAATGTTAGTATCCACCCCAGCCTGGGTTAGCAACTGTTTCAGCCATCTTGAGATGGTCTGGACCGTCACTCTTGGTGTGGTTGCTAGTGGCTGACCAAAATGTGCCTTTTCATAGCCTCTTAGGATATTTGTTTTCTTCATGTATAACGACAGATGTCATTATACAGACGGTCATCTGTTGGGTTTGACCTAATTGTATATTGAGGCCTGCTGATCCCTTTTTCTGTTCTGCTATTATCTCAAAGATATGAAACTTAATTTTATCTGTTGAAAAATTATGTTGTCCAGTCTAGTGTTTGTGGTGACTGTATCCTTCGTGCCGTGACCAATACCTTTAGTATGACTGTTAATGTCAGTCTGGTTAGGGACTGTTGCTGGAGACCAATTCCTGAGCATCTTCAGGATATTCTCACATCCCATATTTGGGAGTATCTGGTTCCCCTCATGGGTATGTACCAGTGGGAGAGTCTCAACAGTGTAATGGTCTGTCCCCTGCAATAGGTAGGTCAATAAGGCACTTCTGTCAGTCTGTGTAGGGACAGAACTGTTGCTGGAGACCAATTCCTGAGCATCTTCAGGATTATTCTTACATCCCATATTTGGGAGTATCTGGTTCTTGGGGATAGTATTAAAAATTCCCCTCATAAGTTTTGTACCAGTGGGTGAGTCTCAACAGTGTAATGCTCTGTCCCTTGCCATCGGTAAGTCGATAGGGCACTTCTGGCGCAGTTGATGGCACTGTAACTGAGCCCCTCATCATATTGGAGGCCTGCCAGATATTCCAGAACAGATTGGATGTTCATGTCTCTGATTCCACGTTTGATACCACTGGGAACCATGGTTGTGGGCCAATCGGGTACTATTAATACCAGATGCAGAGTCTTGTTGTATTTCCTTAATACCCGACTGATGAGGCAGGAAAAAGGAGGGAAAAATGCGTAAATAAACAATTCCCCTTAATGGAGCGAAAAATACATCTGTCGCCGCTGCCTCAGGGTCTGGTTCCCGCGTAACATTACTTGATAACTGGTGGTTAAGTCTGGACGCGGATTAATCGACATCTGGAGTTCCATGTTTTGCTGTGATATCAGCAAATACTATTTTATTCAACATCCATTTGGTGTTTTCCATAATTTGCGTGACCTGGTATTTGCCACTGAATTTAGTCTTCCTGGTAGGTAAGTGGCTGATATCCAAATATCTCTCTGAATACACCATTGCCAATTTGTATAGCCAGGTTGTCACATGATGTCGATTTGTTTCCACCCTGTGGTTATTGTATGCTACCACGGTGGTATTGGTATTGGTGGCTCCCCACCCAAGTGCACTGGCATCAGATTGTAGTACCTTGGAAAGGTTACTGACAATGCTTGGATAGGAACACGGCCAGATGTTGTCTATCCACCATTTTAGTTCCATTTTAGCTTGATTGGTAGTTTTCACAGATCTGTCAAAGTGATCTGCATAATTTAGAGTGCTTGTATTTTGCTCTCTGTTTGTTTTGGTAGTGAGGTCCAAAATTGTGACTGGAAAAAAGGCAGCCATTATTATGCCAATTGCTTTGCTACCAATCTGATGGATGGTTTGCTGATGTCAGTGAGGTTATTGCAACCTCTATTAAATCTCTCGCCTTTCCCTTAGGCAGAGTCACCGACATGTGAACTGAGTCAAAGGTAAAACCCCAGGTAGTCCATAGTAGTGGAAGACGTTAGTTTAGATTTAACTGGATGAAAATAAATCTGTTTTCCAAATATCTTTTTTGTGGCTGTTACAGTTTGGCCAATTCCAAAGTTTTGCCCATAATGAGTATGTCATTTAAATATGCCATGTACAGCCTGGGCTGATGATACCCATTTGGCAGTGCTTAATACTGTCAGAGTTGTTCCATCCAGTAGAATTTTTAAGTAACATCTGTGGTCACCTCGTATAGGCACTGAACGGTAAGCATCTTTTAAATCGATGCTGTCCATTGAAGCAACCTTTGGGTTATATTGTTAAGCAGTAACAAAGGTATCTATTTTGTCTTTGATAAATATATAGGACACGAATTCTAATAGTTCGTGTTGAGTTTCTCAATTACATTATCATGTGAAAACCCGCTTCAGTTCAGCTTGCGCTTTTGATTCCCTTATCAAAAGCATGAACATTCGGTTCAGTATATATTGAACTGGAGGGCTGTACTAGTGTGTAAACTCTGTTGTATATCCCTGGATACTGCTTAATCATGCTCCATGCATTCAGAAAAAAGAGTGTAAACTCTACCCAATCTCCGTTCCCATTGTATATTGTAGGGAACCAGACCCACCTACATCCACAGTTTCTAGTGGCAGGTTTACCTCTTGTAGGTTCTTCGCTGCTGTTGTAGCGCTGGAGTCTGGATTTTTCGGTTTTGTTCGGCGATGGGGGTCTGCATCTTCCAGGAAGGCCGGCCTGGGCCATGGCCTTTAAAAGACTCATGTTTTGGATACCGGTCCTTCGAGCTTATCTTTTCTTCTGCGGACCCCTCTTCCAGGTCAGCCCAGAACTGACCCGCAGTGCTCCCCTCTGACGAGGTAGAAGTATTGTGCAGCCCTCAAAGAGGTACTGCTGTGGGTTTATCATAGGGCCCACAGTGACCCGACTCCATCTCCCGGAGTCTGTCATATTGGAGCAAAGCTCCATACACCGCTTCTTCCGTTCCAGCGCTCTCGGGCGCTGGCCGCCTGCGGTTATTCAAAGTCGGACTCCTCTGAGTCCACGACCTTGTTTGTTTTGTGTCTAGCCTTCCCGCCCGGCCGCGTGGACCTGGCTGGTGCGGAGGCGACATTGAGCACAGCTGATCCCACTATGGGTGATCCAAGTGCCGCTGGCTGCTGCTGGTTGCCCGCTGCTCCACGGTCCTCCGTTTCGAGCTTTGTCCTTACTGTTCTTCCGTGGAGTGGATATGGCCCGTGTGGAGGACATCTGGCACAGCTGATTTCATCTAGCCCACCAGCTTTATCGCAGCCCGTTGTTTCTGCACCTGCAATTAGCAAGGAAATACAAAAAGACTGCAACTCTCACCTGCAGGTCCAAGTTAAATCGTAGCTACGGGTGAACGTCGTTCCACCCCGTCTGCTGCCTTACTTGACTGTCAAAAGTCAACTTGAAGTAAATATGAATGGTCTCCTGCCCGGCCGTGGTGTTCTGGCCGGAGTGGAAACCAAAAGTCGGCACTGCTCTTCCTAAAGCGGGAGATAAAACGTGCCTACAGCTGCTGCTGGCTGCCTGCGATTCCGCTGTCTTCCCCAGCCAGCTTCACTAGCAGCACTTGTGGACACTCCTTTGTCCAGCTTCCCCTTCTGTAAAGACCCATGCGGGGAAAAACATTAGTTTTGCTCCCTCTCCCGCCCTGACCGGTGTGGGAGCGAGTCGGGAGAAAGTTGGACACAGCTGTTCCCATAACGGGAGTTAGCATGCCTTCTATTCTCCTATGTCCCCTTGTTTTAAAAAAGGGGACAGAACATAAATACAACCCACTGTCTCTGTGGGTTGTTGGCTCTGATCCTCTACCCGTTTGGGGTGAAGTTTTGGCACTTGCTCCCTTATGGGAGATGCTGGTGCCGACATTAGTTGCTGCCTGCTGCTGTTCAGTAAACGGCAGCGACGCCTGTAAAGAAAAGGTAAGGAGAATTCTCTTACCTGTGCTGGTTCTCAGCCTGCCGTTTGGGAGGAATGTCCTTCCTCCCGCAGCCCGACGGACCCCGTAGCGTAGGTCCTTGGGCTGTTGCCGAGATGTCGGGCTGACGGCTCCAGGGTACTCCTGTCGCCGTTCTTTCCCCCCCCCCCCAGCTGAAGTCGCACGAACTCCCGCTAAGGGACTTTCATGCTAGTGGCCGTTTGCTGGCTACCTGCTGTTGCAGATTCCTCCCTTGCCAGCTTTCAACAGCCTTCCTGTATGAAAAGGTAAGTAAATAACGACGTTCCCTTACCTTTCTGTTGCAGGTTCGAAACTCTGCCGTTTGGGAGGAACGTCCTTCCTCCCAACAATGATGAGTTGCAATGCGTGTAGCGCAATGGCACGCATGCGTCCTGGCGGGCTTCTTCACGTAGTCACTCACGTGACTCCGAAGTAAAATTGCCAGTTTTCTCTATTATGTTGGTTGGACTGAGTGCTTCACTTTAACTGTTTGTGACTGGGTAGCCATGGGCTGAGAGGAGGTGTGCTCAAACAGTGCTTCAAGACCTCTATCAGTGAAACAGGCACTGGTTGTTCCAGCACAGTGTTGGAAGACT
This sequence comes from Amblyraja radiata, assembly GCF_010909765.2. Taxonomy (NCBI): domain Eukaryota; kingdom Metazoa; phylum Chordata; class Chondrichthyes; order Rajiformes; family Rajidae; genus Amblyraja; species Amblyraja radiata. Next base: position 17,583,685 of record NC_045990.1, read on the forward strand.
AATTCCTGGCTAGGTTACTAGAGCAACGAGCCAGCAAGCCACTGTGTGATTGCTGTCACTCTGCCTGACTGTCATGAGTGTGTGAAATGAAGAGAGGAGAAAATGTGAGATTGGAATCTGTGGCACATAGCCCGGGACAAAAGATTGTGGGAGATGCTGAGAAATAGGTGATGTTTGCTTTAAACAAGTGACAAGTTTAAGTAACCCAAGCTTTTAATCCTCCTCAATCTGGGGTCCGTGGAATGGACTGAAGCATGCCATGCAGCCCAATGAGTCTCTGATGTTTTTATTCCACTGAAGCCCCTTCCCAGCCAATGCATCAAATGTAACATTTCCATCTGTACTCACGTACTTCTCACACTTGTCTTTAACCTGTCCAGTGCCACCCCCGAGTATACTCAGGTCATGACCAATAGTGGAAAAAAATCTTGGCAGTGAGCGGGTTAAATGAACCTCTTCTATTAGTCTTACCGTCTTCAACTATGAAGCCAGTGGAGAAGCTGCGGTTGTTTCCAGGAGCAAAGGTAACGTAGGGTTTAGATGCATCAGATACTAATCCCTTCAGTGCTGGGGAGTGGTTTACGTCGCAAATTTTGGAAAAAAAGATACAAAGGGGTTGTGGGGAAAGAGCATTTTTAATTTAAAGCTATCATCAGCAACTTGTTGGGGTCGTTAAAGTTGCAGAAGTATGTCAACTCTTAAAGTCGTACGTTCCAGCCTAGCTAATTGTTTCTGTAGTTTCATCTAATTAATTCAGCAAAGTCAGTTTTGGCAACTTTTTACCATTCTTCAGTGTATCCCAATCTTACTTGTGCATGGCGATCAGAACTACCTAAGGAAGATCACTGAGAAGTACCCTTGTGAGCATATTGTACCCAGACAAAGATGAAAGGCAGCAATTCTGATTGAATATGATGAAGGAAGCCTAAGAGCTGCAACATTGAACTCTGGAAGCTAATACTTGTCCCATCTTTGAGTAATGAAATCCAAGTTGATGATGCGATAAGTTGGAACAGTCTTAAGGGGCTGTCCCACTTGGGTGACCTAATCTGCGAGTTTAGAAGAGTGTCTTCGATCTTCAAACTCGCAGCATGGTCGACACGTGGTCCTAGGAGGTCCTATGAGGCTGCTGGAACTCTCCTTCATGCTCGAGGGAAGTTCCCGAATACTCGTGGCCTCAGCTAGGTCGCAGAAACACTTTCAGCATGTTGAAAAAATTTCCGCAAGTGAAATTTGGTCAGCATGGGTCTTTTGAACTCGTAGTGCAGTGGAGTGGGGTCACTATTTAGTTACAGGCAGCGAGGGCAGCTGTAGGCAATCTCCTTCGCTGACCGGGCATTTTGATTGGCTCATTGGAGTTTTCAGGACCAAGGAAAACCGACCGGTAGGTAAAATGCCCGCTAGACTTTATTAAACTTCTTAAAAGTGTCTCCACTCCTTCTTTACAATTATTATAGAGAATAAATGTTTCTCGATTCGGTCTTAAAAGAGTGTCCTCTCCTGAAACAAAGTTCCTGAGTGCCAGATCACCCCACCAGTGAATACACCTTCTCTATACCCATTCTATCAAGCCCCCAATAAGATTAATAAGATCTGTCAGTCTTCACAACTCCAGGAAGTAACAACCTGATCTTATCGTTGAAGTTTTATAACCTCTTTAATTTATTTGATAATTTTATAATGAAAAGATCTAAGTTTTTGTCTCAACCAATTTATTAGGTAACAAGTTACTTATTAACATTGCTGCCTAATGTTCTACTTGACAATTAATCATCTTGTACTTAAGGATTCTAGTTTTGGACCTTCACACATTCCATGGCATTCTTTTCCTATCCATGCTGCACAACCCAAACATAATATTAAGAGCCTTTTATTAAATTGACTCTACATTTCTCTCTCCCGAGAAGAAATTACAACTCTTAGCTCCAGAACTTATTTCCAGTGTTTCTACATTGTGGTGAAAATTGAGCATATCTAAGGAATTTGAGATGCCAACCCAGGCAACTCTTTGTGTGCTAGCCAGAGGTGGATCTGTACTCACATATTACAATCGCTCCACTCTTTTAAATCTCTACTTGTGTATCTGTATAATGAGGATGGAATCATGTATTGCCTTTCCGCTGACTGGTTAGCATACAACAAATGCTCTTCACTGTACCTTGGTACACGTGACAATAAACTAAACTCAACTCAAATAGTCAGAGCACCTGACCAAAGTTATGAATGCTTGATGTAGCATTTGACATGTTAAAATACCAAAGATTAGGCATGAAGAAAATAGTAATGAAAAGTTATAACAATGTTGCACCATCATATTGGAATTCTTGATAAACAGGTAAAATGTTCAACTTCCTTGGCCATTGACTTATTGAGTACAAGATTAGGAAGAGAGGAAGATCAGACAGCCATCATAGCTTATCGACATAGCAAAGGTGTGCAGTTCCTGAAACTGCCTGCCATACACACTGCCATTTATGTCTCTCTGGCTTCTGGCTCTTGTGCGCAACTCAGAAGTATATTCTCTGTGTTGGGTCCACTATGTGTGAAGAATTTCTTCTCACTTTGTCCCTTAAATCTTCTTTCACTATTTGAATCTGTTTTCTCTTGTCCTGTTCTTATGACTTACCATAAAGGGACATTTTTTTGCCAAGAAATTGCAGCGAATTGTGGATGTAGCCCAGACCATCACAAAAACCAAACTCCATTCATACCGCACGCTGCCTCGACAAGGTCAGTAGCATAATTAAGGACGAGTTGCACCCTGACCACTCCCTCTTCTCCCCTCAAAAGGGAGAGAAGTGTGAAAACGCACATCTCCAAATTCAGTGATTTTCTTCCCAGCTGTTATCAGGCAACTGAACCATCCTACCACAACCACAGAGCAGTCCTGAACTACTATCTACCTCGTTGGTAACCATGGACTATCCTTGATTGGACTTAACTGGCTTTACTTTGCACTAGCGTTATTCCCTTATCATGTATCTGTACACTGTAAATGACTCAATTGTAATCATGTATTGTCTCTCCACTGACTGGTTAGCACGCAACAAAAGCTTTTTACTGTACCTCAGTACATTTGACAATAAACTAAACAGTAAATCAAGTCGTTTTCTTTCCTTTCATTGTTCATATCTCAATTTTTGACCCAGGCAATGACCTTTGTGAAAATATCCTGTGTGTTTTAGTCGCTAGACGTGCTGAGGGCTCCTGGTATAATCTAATAGACATGTGGTTAAAAGAGGAGTGTGAGGGGAATGGGAAGAGAGCAGGAAATGTGATTTGAATTGGCCATGATCTTAATGATTGTGAAGTAGGCTTGATGGATTGATTGGCCTACTGTTTCTTGTGTTCTTTTGACCACAGTGGTTTAACTGAAGCTTAACTAATTTAATAGTGTTGTTTATTACCTGTACTTGCTTTGTTGATTACAGCAGCTGACAAAAGTCCCTTAAAAAAAAGTACAGCAAGACACAGAGTCCGAGCCAAAACTCATTTCTTTATTGCTATCGTATTCAAGGCTGTGTTTTGAATGATTACTTGTCATGAAGTTGTTATCATGAACCATGATCAGCGGTGGTACTCTTCAAACATAATCACAGTTAGCAACAATGGTCTTGATTCTGGCATCTTGAAGAGATGTGGAACGGTGCCCAGAAGGAACTGAAGTCTTATGTTCTAGTCTTATGTTCGACCAAACTGATTTACCTGTTGCTTACTTTGCAAATGTGCTAACAATGTTCATGTATGTTTGTCTAAGGTTTCTGCCCAAGAAAAATGGCAGTAAGAAATGAAAAATGACATGTTTTTTTGACAAGGATTTTTTGAGATTGTGCCAATGAGCCTAATTTAAGTATCGAGCTGTAAAAACGAGACAATGGTATTCAATGAGAATGGGTTGAGTGATCTTAATTTGAAACAATTTTGAGTAGATTTGATGTAGAGAAAGGGAGTTTTACTTTACATCTGACAGCCCTCTGCTTGAGCTGGATGCATTCTAGACTTTCCAATCATAATGATGCTGTCAATAGAATTAAATGTCACACATGATGGGAAGGTTGAGATTAACGCAGTTGCTGAAGAAGTCTTAATCTGTAAGGATACTAATGCATTGGAACCAGTGCAGGTAGATGATGTGAGGATTGCATTGAGCTGCTGAACTTAATGCAATTGGTTTATTGGCCTACTTCTGTTTCTATATTTTCTATTACTTTGCACACGTGCACCATATCTGACCAGAGAGAACTTGGTGCTGACATTGCAATGCTCGAATAGGGGATAAAGTTCACAGTTCCATCAGATGAGTATTAAAATTGCAATGAAAGCAAATTAATTCACTAATTATTGGGAAGTGTGTGAGATGAAGCAAGTTTCAAAATGGACGGATAGTTGTTTATTCTTATGTTTACCTTTTCCCTTCGCGTTTAACATCTCCTTTCCATGGTTATCTGAGATACCATCCAGGTTTAGTGCTTTGGGTGGAAAAAAAGGAATTTATATAAAAACAGTGAGACATTGATTCTCTTAATGTGGATACTGTTGAAGTATTGAGGCAGGTTTGTGTTACTGATAAGATGAAATCATGTGTAATTCAGTGAAGGAAGATGTGTCTGTGTTCTGGTTTTGGGACTGGTAACTGTTTCAGAATCTATGATATTCTACGCCCACCCTAACCTTGCACCTCTTGTTCCCGTGGATACCCTAAAGCAGGCTATATCACGGGTGCTCAGGTATTTAGGTGCATCTCTCCCCACTTACTGCAGTTTTCTACAGACTCAATATTAAAACATTCAGGACTTTCTTTCATTAATCAATGGACATTTTTTGTTGATTTTTGGTGGGCTTATGGTTCTGGTGAGTTGGTAAGAAGTTATTTCTATTTCAAGGTTTGGGGAAAGGAACATCTCTGTGATTTAATATTAGTGCCACATACTCTAAGCTCAGTTGTTAAACAAAGAGTAGAATCCCTGCTCAGCCCCATGTTGCGAAAATGGTTTTTCATAGCATTTATCCATCCTTTAGGGGTTGTTTTGTGCTGTACGTCTATGTCAGAAAGAAGCTGGGTTGCAACTTTACCAGTTCATTGGGAAGACAATCCTGCTGCTTATTGCTTTGATTTCCCAGAGGTTTTGCCTCCTGTTTTGGGGTCTTTACAGCCACAGATGACTTTGGGTGGACTTCCACAGGTTTTGGCTCCAGCTGGCTTTGGCCTTCCACATCCACAGATCTCTGTTCGCTGATCACTTCCCCAGCATTTGCTCGATTTTGATCTTGCAGAGGTTGGAACTGATGTTTCAGAGGTTTTAGTGGCTTCTGATGGTGATTTGAATTTACAGTCACAGGGCTCTGCCTCTTTTGGTTTTGAGCAAGGAGTAACATCTTTGTTTGTAGAGGAGCTGACTGGTGCCAACTCAGCATTGTTGGAGGGGTTATCTACTGGTGGGTTGAATTTACAGCCAGCACCCACAGCTGCTGCTTTAGCACAAGGAGCGCAAACTTTTGTTGGCTTTGCTTTGTCACTCTCTTCTGTTTGTTTTGTCTCTGCCTCCTTTGATTTTGTATCAGCGCTATCATTTGCTGATTTTCCACAGATACCTGCTGCTGGTTTTGGTTTTTCACCAGCGCTCTCATCTGGTTTAGATTTTCCGCAGGGGCCTCCTGCTGCTGGTGCTGGTGCTGCCGCTGCTGCTGCTTTATTATCAGCAGCTCCTTTTTCACCAGTGCTCTCTTCTGGTTTAGATTTGGCACAGGTGCCCCCTCCTTCTGCTGCTGCTGCTGCTGCTTTATCATGAGCGGCTCCTTTTTCACCAGTGCTCTCTTCTGGTTTAGATTTGGCACAGGTGCCCCCTCCTTCTGCTGCTGCTGCTGCTTTATCATCAGCGGCTCCTTTTTCACCAGTGCCCTCTTCCGGTTGGGGTTTGGCACAGGTGCCTCCTCCTGCTGCTGCTTTATCTTCTTTAGCCTCGTCTGCTGCCTTTGCTTCCTCTTCGGTGCTCTCTCCCGGTGGCTTGTCTGGTTTTTGACAAGTTTGCCCCTCTTCCCCTTTTGCTGCTTCCTCTGGCGCTTTCTCCTCTTTCGCTGCTTCCTCTGGCGCTTTCTCCTCTTTCGCTGCTTCCTCTGGCGCTTTCTCCTCTTTCGCTGCTTCCTCTGGCGCTTTCTCCTCTTTTGGTGACCCTGCACGAGCTGCCTCTTCCGCCGGTGCCTCTTTTGGTGACTCGGCACGTGCCGCCGCTTCCTCCGGTGTCTGCGCACGCGTTGCTTCTTTTGGTGACTCTGCCCGTGTGACCCCCTCTTTCGGTGATTCTGCGGGTGTTTTCTCCTTTGGTGACTCTGCACGTGTTCCTGCCTCTTTAGGTGACGCTGCAGGTGTGGCCTCCTTTTTCGGTGACTCTGCAGGCGTGGCCTTTTTCGGTGACGCTGCAGGCGTGGGCTCCTTTTTCGGTGACGCTGCAGGCGTGGGCTCCTTTTGCGGTGATTCTGCCTTGGGTGATCCCGGAGGAGTTGCCACCGCTTTTGGTGATTCTGTAGGTGTCGCCGCTTTCGGTGATTCCGCAGCTGCTACCTCATCTTTTGGTGATTCTGCGCGTGCTGTTTCTTCCGGTGCTGCCTCTGGTTCTGCTGGAGCCTCCTCTGGTGCTGCCTCTGGTTCTGCCTCTGGTTCTGCCTCTGGTGCTGCCTCTGGTGCTGCCTCTGGTTCTGCTGGAGCCTCCTCTGGTGCCGCCTCTGGTTCTGCCTCTGGTTCTGCCTCTGGTTCTGCTGGTGCTTCTTCCTCCTTTGCTGGTTCCTCAGCTGCCCCTTCGTCAGGTGCTGTTGTCTCCTCCTCACCTTCCACGGGTGCTGGCGCCGTCTCGTCCTCCATTGCCACAGGTGTTAGTTGGCTTACAGTTGACACAAACCTTCATGTGCACACCTGAACAGTGAGTGCTGGCAGCTTGATGGACCAGGGGCATCACAATGAAGCTTAGTCCTTTTGTCACTTGTTTGGACTACAGGGGTGAAGAGGGGGAGGGGAGGAAATGACTTAACCTCTCCTGTTTACAAGATGCTGAACATTATGTTTTAACGCCTCTTCCTGCCACCTCCAATCACACCAGCTAAAAGACTCAAAATTGGAATCTACCCAAGGTATCTGCTGATGCGCAAAGAGCTGCATCACACATGACTTTGTTGTCAGTTCCTTAGCAACCTTCTCTCTTGACGCTCTGATTCTGGGATGTCTTTACTGATCAATGATAATACTCACTTCCGTTTGACTATTATAATTCTTTTTCCTCTGGTTCCACTATTGCTTGTTCTATTGCTTCCCAAAAGGAAAAATCAAAGGGAAAGTAACGGTTGATTGAAGTTATTCTGCAGTATTGCGTAATGCTGAGAACGCAAAGGACATCGGGAGATTTAATAAGGATCATGAAGTGTTTTCATAAGTAAAATAGGAGAAAATCTTTCCAGTTGAAGATAAGTTAAATGGTAAAGGATTAGAGAAAGGCAAGGAGTCTAAAGAAGGGTCCTGACCAGAAACGCCACCTATCTATGTTCTCCAGAGATGCTGCCTGACCCACCGAGTTACTCCAGCATTTTGTGTCCTTCAGAGAGAAGGAAAATTTGTTCTGATGCAGGTAATTCAGCAAGTCAGGCAGCATCTCTGGATAACACGGGTAGGCAACGTTTCAGGTTGGGACCTATCTGAATGTCACCTATCCATGTATTCCAGAGATGCTACCTGACTTCTGAGTTACTCCAGCACTCTGTGTCTTTTTTAATTTAAAAATAGTTATTTTTCAATAGACTATAATGAATTACAGGCAGTATGATTGGAGAATTTATCATTATGAAAGATTAGAAGAGACTGGGTAGAAGATTGTTTCCACTAATAACAGAGGTGTGGAAGTAATTTCTTGGAATGGCAAATGAGACGGAAAGAATGTTAAGTCTTGCCATTAGATTGGATGGATGAAGAAGATGGGATGCATAACGGGTGCAAGCACAGATTACTCAGAGGTAGCCTGAATCACTGGTATCTGACCTATTCCCTTCAAAGGGAGATGCGGCTGCAATATTTGTGTTGATTCATGTTCTATTTTTTTTCTTCCTATTGTACAATTTTCGTCTGAGAACCTTCTGAGTTTCAGCGATGTTCCATTCGCTTCCTTTTGCCCCATCATTGGTACCAGTGCTTTCAACTGTTCACACGCTGTTACCACTGGAGTTCCCTTCCCAAACCTCACTTCTTCTCTGTCCCTCTCTTCTATAAAATGCCACTTCAAATCTAAATCTAAATGTTATTAGTTATTTAAGTTATGACATCGGATGGAAGCTGAATACCAAATCTCGTTGCGCTTATGTGCAATGACAATAAAATATATTATGATTATTATTATATTACATCACCAAACCTTTCACCAATAGTCATAATGTCTCAATTGACTTGTATTAACTTTTATCCTATGTGCCGCATTATATTTCATATTATTAATTTTGTCGTGTTAACTTTGGTAATGTTTCATTTCACACGTGACAAATTGGTGTTCTGAAACCTGTGGGTATTCATATCTCAGCGAAAATGCAGTGGTTCATAGTAGAACAATGGAAAGATGATGCAGAATAAAAATTTAAACCAGTATCTGCAGTTCTTTTCTATACAAAATAAAGATTTGCTTATTCATATATTTCAGAATCTGGGCATCAGTGGTAAGACCAACAGTTATTGCCCATCCCTGGTTGCTCTTGAGATGGTGGTGAGCTCCAGCCTTGAACCGCAGCAGTCCCTCTGGTGAGGATACTCCTACAATGGTATTAGGTGGGGTGTTAGATTTAGACCCAGGAATAATGAGGATGGTGAGCCACTTGGCATAAACACTACCGATGTTGGTATTCCCATGCATCAGCTGTTCATGTCTTTCTTGATGGTGAAGGTTGTGGGATTGGGAGGTGCAGTCACAATATCAAATGAGTAACTGAACGCATTTTGTGGACAGTATACACTACAATCACTGTGTCAAGGAAGTCAAGGTTGTGAAGGAAATTAATGCCTAGGATGGTGGTTAGGGTGACAATCAGTGAGCTCCTTTGTTCTAGATGGTTTCAAGCTCTTAGAGTGTTAAATGTTATGTGGAGAGTGGTCCACTCACTGCTGACGTACCTTGTAGGATTGTAGAAATGGTTTGGACTTCCAGGAGAGAAGGCAGGGTACAATATTTTTAAAATGCTCTTGTGTCCACAACATTTATTGTCTTGTTCTGAAGAGTTCTTCCGGAATGTTGATGGTGGTGGAATGAACAATGACAATGCCATTGAATGTTGAGGCTAGGAGGATAGATTGTCCCTTATTGAGGATGGTCATTATCTGACACTCACAGTGCAAATGCTATCTGCAATTTAAAAGCCTACTAGACCCGTTGGGTCTGCTCCCCAACGCAAGATTCCACCGCTCACCCCTTCCCCCAACGCAATTTTGCACCACTCATGCATCGCCCCCAACTGCGCAGGCGCGGCTCATTTCTCCTCATCCCCCAGCACTCCCTCCTTCTCCTCTTCACCCTCCCTCTTCAATCCCTAGAGAGGGAGGGAGGTAGAGAGGGAGGGGTGGTAGAGAGGGAGGGGGGGTGGAGAGGGAGGGGGGGGTAGAGAGGGAGGGGGTAGAGAAGGAGGGGGGTAGAGAGGGAGGGGGGTAGAGAGGGAGGGGGGTAGAGAGGGAGGGGGGGTAGAGATGGAGGGGGGGTAGAGATGGAGGGGGGGTCGATAGAGATGGGAGGAGGATAGAGAGGGAGGGGGGTAGAGAGGGAGGGGGTAGAGAGGGAGGGGGGTAGAGGGAGAGGGGGTAGGAGGGAGGGGGGGTAAAGAGGGAGGGGGGTAGAAGAGGGAGGGGGGTAAGAGGGAGGGGGGTTAAAGAGGGAGGGGGGGTAGGTAGAGAGGGGGGGGGTAAGAGGGAGGGGGGGAGAAAGAGAGGGGGGGTAGAAGGGAGGGGAGGGGAGGGGTGGAGGGAGAGAGGGAGGGGGTAGAGGGCGAGGGGGGGTAGAGAGGAGGAGGGGGGGTAGAGAGGGAGGGGGTAGAGAGGGGGGGTTTAGAGAGGGAGGGGTGGGTAGAGAGGGAGGGGGGTAGAGAGGGAGGGGGGTAGAGAGGGAGGGTGGTAGAGAGGGAGGGTGGTGGAGAGGGGAGGGGGGTGGAGAGGGAGGGGGAGGAAAGAGGGAGGTGGTAGAGGGGAGGGTAGAGAGGGAGGGGGTTGTAGAGAGGGAGGGGTTAGAGGGGAGGGTAGAGAGGGAGGGGGTAAGAGGGAAGGGGCTAAGAGGGAAGGGGGTAAAGAGGGAAGGGGGTTAAAGGGGAAAGGGGGTAAAGAGGGAAGGGGGCTAAAGAGGGAGGGGAGGTAAATAGGAAGGGGGGGTAAAGAGGGAGAACACAGGTCTCAGGGGCTGTGAGGCAACAGCGCCATTAGCTGTGCACCTTTGCCACCTCAAGTGCACTTTGAACTGAAGTTCATGTTATAACTATAGCAAATATGGTACAAGCACCAAAAAACAGCAAGGCGAAAATAACTGGATTAATCAGTTCTTTGGTTTTGTTGATTACGGATAACATTTTGATGGGATACCTTGGAAAACTCCCAATCTGTTTCATATTGCCTTCAGTTTACAGTGTTACAGTAGCCCGAACAGCTCCACATTAGGACACAGGTCCAATTGTTAATGAGAGGGCAGAAGGAAGTTTCCATGAAGTGTTGCTAAACTGATGGGACGGGGGCACCAACATTTACCCTTGGCACCAATAAAGGCAGCAATCATTTCCAGGTGTGCAACTTGAAAAGGAATGGGGAGATGAAAATAGACGTTTGCGTCTGTTTTTCTTTCCCTTTCAGATGAGTGGAGGTCAGATGTTTGGAAGGTTCTGCTGAAGCAGCTTTGGCAAGTTGCCATGCTGCAACCACAGTCTGCTGGTGTTGGAGAGAGTGAGTGATGAACAGATTTGGAGCCTGATAGCCCTAGAGTATCAAGAAACCAAGAAACCCAATCTAGAAGCAGCAATTCGGGGCAAGGACTATACAGTTATAGTCATAGAACGTGGAAACAGGTCCTTCATGTCCTATGTCCAACCGACCAACATGTCCCATCTAAACTAGTCTCACCTGCCTGCGTTTGGTCCATATTCCTCTAAACTTATCCTATCCATGTACCTGTATAAATGTTTCCTAAACATTGGTATAGCACCTGCCTCCTCCGACAGCTTGTTCCATACGCCCACCATCCTTTGTGTGAAAAAGTGACTCCTCTGGTTTTTCTATTAAATCTTTTCCCCCTCACCTTAAACTGGTCCTCTGGTTCTTGATTCCCCTACTCTAGGCCAGAGATAATGTGCATCTACCCAATCTATTCCTCTCTTAATTTTGTACACCTCTATAAGATCACCCCTCATCAACCTGCGCTCCAAGGAATAGAGTCCTAGCCTGCTCAACCTCTCCCTATAGCACAGGCCCCCAAGTCCTGGCAACATCCTCATAAATCTTCTTTGCACCCTTTACATTGAACATAGATCAGAGCAGCACAGGAATAGGCCCTTTGATCCAAAAAGACTGCACTCAATATGATGTTCAAAGGGAACTGCAGATGCTGGAATATCAAAGGTACACAAAATTGCTGGGGAAACTCAGCGGGTGCAGCAGCATCTATGGAGCGAAGGAAATAGGCGACGTTTCGGGCCGAAACCCTTCTTCAGACTGATGGGGGGTGGGAGAAAGGAGGAAAAGGGGAGGAGGGGGAGGAGCCCGAGGGCGGGCGGATGGGAGGGTGGGAGGAGACAGCTAGAGGGTTAAGGAAGGGGAGGAGACAGCAAGGGCTAGCAAAATTGGGAGAATTCAATGTTAATGCCATAAGGACGCAAGGTCCCCAGACGGAATATGAGGTGCTGTTCCTCCAATTTCCGCTGTTGCTCACTCTGGCAATGGAGGAGACCCAGGACAGAGAGGTCGGATTGGGAATGGGAGTGGGAGTTGAAGTGCTGAGCCACCGGGAGTTCAGGTAGGTTTTTGCGGACTGAGCGGAGGTGTTCGGCGAAACGATCGCCCAACCTACGCTTGGTCTCCCCGATGTAAATCAGCTGACATCTAGAGCAGCGGATGCAGTAGATGAGGTTGGAGGAGATACAGGTGAACCTTTGTCGCACCTGGAACGACTGCTTGGGTCCTTGAATGGAGTCGAGGGGGGAGGTGAAGGGACAGGTGTTGCATTTCTTGCGGTTGCAACGGAAAGTGCCCGGGGAGGGGGTGGTGCGGGAGGGAAGGGAAGAATTGACGAGGGAGTTGCGGAGGGAGCGGTCTTTGCGGAAGGCAGACATGGGGGGAGATGGGAAGATGTGGCGAGTGGTGGGGTCACGTTGGAGGTGGCGGAAATGGCGGAGGATTATGTGTTGTATTTGGCGGCTAGTGGGGTGAAAGGTGAGGACCAGAGGGACTCTGCCCTTGTTGCGAGTGCGGGGATGGGGAGAGATAGCAGTGTTACGGGGTATGGATGAGACCCTGGTGTGAGCCTCATCTATGGTGGCGGAGGGGAATCCCCGTTCCCTGAATATGATACCAGGTTCTTGACATTGTCTGCTTTGATCTGTCCTTTTCACACCTTACCCCTTCATATCTCCAGTCTCCCTCTCCCCTGACTCTCAGTCTGAAGAAGGGTCTCGACCTGAAACGTCACCCATTCCTTCTCTCCAGAGATACTGCTTGTCCTGCTGAGTTACTCCAGCATTTTGTGTCTACCTTCGATTTAAACCAGCATCTGCAGTTTTCCTACACATGATGCCAAACGTAACAAATATCCTCCGTCTGCACGTGATCCATATTCCAACATTCCTTGAATATTCATGTGCCTATCTAAAAGCCTCTTAAATACCTTTTGTAACTGCCTCCACCACCACACCTGGCAGTGCATTCCAGGCACCCACCTCGCTTTGAGTTTTAAAAAGACTTGTGCCGCATATCTCCCCATCTCCGCATATCTCCCCAGGGAACTTTGCCCCATCCCCTTAAAGCTATGCCCTCTTGTCCCTTGCTGCCCACAACTCCACCAATTTGGGAATTGTCTGGAAACTTACTAACCAGCCCATCTCCATTTCCATTCAAGTCATTTAAATATATCACAAACAACAGAGATCCTAGCAAAGATCCCTGCAGAACTCCACTGGTCACAGACCTCCAGCCATTTCTCAAATAACATATTATTTGCTCCATTATGTCAGTTCTAGCTAGATGATTCCATCTGATAACATTATAGTTGTGGAGCTGTCACTGACATGGGAAGTAATAAATATCCAGCTTCCATTAGGCTCAAAGGCACAAATAATTTCCTGCTGTTTACTGTGCTATGATCAAACCAGAAAGTCTTTATCAAAGTTCTATTTTACACATTACAGAATCACACAATGGTAAAGAAGCTATTTTCACCATTGTTCCTGAACCCACTCTTTGAAAACTTTTAAATTAGCCCCACTCCTCACACTCATTCCTTTTCTCTTTGTGTACTTATCCAATTCTTTGTTCAAAAATTACAACTGAATCTGCCTGTACAGATGTAGGAACTGCAGATGTGGGTATAAAGTGAAGATAGGCCCAAAATGCTGGAGTATTCCAACGAGACAGGCAGCATCTCTAGAGAGAAGGAATAGGTCTCTCCAAAGATGTTGCCTGTCCCGCTGAGTTACTCCAGCGTTTTTTTTAGTGTCTGTCTGCCTGTGCAGATCGACAATCTGTTGCACAAAAGCTTTCCTCTTCGTACTTTATTCCCTTTTGTGTCTTCTATTTACTCGTCCTTCAGCAAGGATGAATAATTTCTTGTATCTACTCAATCCTTGGTTATTTTGACACCTCTAATAAATCTCACCATAGCCTTCTCTAAGAGCAACAATCCCAGTTTACCTCGTCTCTCCAAATAACAGATGTCCCACATCTCTGATTGTGCAAAACCTAACAGATATAAAATGCTTCAGGATGTTCAGGATGTTTATATAAGGTGTTAATAAAACTGAAGTTTTTCATTATCTCTACTACACTTTAAAGTCTTGCTGGTATTCTAGATGGACTGTCATCTTTCATTTGGGTTTCACAATAATAAGAGGCCTTGCAGTTTGATCTAAAATGAACCTTTATGAATCTGAAAACTATTTTCTCTCAAGAGTCCCGAAGAGGAATAATGTTATTAGAACCAGGCCTTTTGGGGGTGCTCTATAAGTCTTGTGAAGATCTTGGTTAATCTAAGTATAATCTCAACTCTGCATTTTCACCAACCCCAGGGCCCTGAGTCAATTTCCCTCCGTAGATGCTGCCTGACCTGCTGCATTCCTGCAGCAGCTATTTTTTTTAGTTCCAGTCTCTTGCCTAGAGTAGGGGAATCGAGAATCAAAGGACATAGGTTTAAAGTGAGGGGGGAAAGATTTAATAGGACCTTGAGAGATAACTTTTTCACGCAAAGGGTGGTTGGTGTATGGAACGAGCTGCCAGAGGAGGTAGTTGAGGCAGGGACTATCGCAATGTTTATGAAACATTTAGACAGGTACATGATAGGACAGGTTTAGAGGGATATGAACCAAGCGCAGGCAGGTGGGACTAGTGTGGATGGGACATGTTGGCCAGTGTAGGCAAGTTGGGCCTGTTTTCATGCTGTAAGACTATGACTCTATTTTGTTTCTGAAGCATAAATTCTTCTTTTGTATTCAGTTCCCTGGCAATAAATGATTTCATCAACCACTGCCAACTTCCACCTAGCCTTCAAATTCAATTGGACTATCTCTGACACCTCTCTGTTCTTTCTTGAACTCTGTCTCAATTTCAGGGGATAGAATCTCTTTTAGTTTAGTTTAGAGATACAATGCGGAAACAGGCCCAACGCGGAAACAGGCCAAGTACACGCCAACCACACTAAAACTGGGGACAATTTTACATTTATAGCAACCAAATTAACCTACTAACCTGTACGTCTTTGGAGTGTGGGAGAAAACCGAAGATCTCGGACTCAGAGAAAACCCATGCAGGTCATGGGGAGAACGTACAAACACTGTGCAGACAGCACCCATAGTCAGGATTGAATCTGGGTCTCCGGCGTTGAAAGCGCTGTAAGGCAGCAACGCTACCGCTGCACCACCTCTTCTTCGACATCTACTTCAAACTGATGCCAACTCTACCTAGGTTCTTGCAAGGCCACCACCCCTTTCTCATGGTCTCTATGTCCATGGTGCATCCGGTCTCTTAAAGATGAGGCTTTCCAATCTAGAACATCTAGTTCTAGACCAAATGCAGTTTCCTCTCGCAGTTGTGGATGGAGCCCCATCTTCCCTGTTTCCCACAGTTCTACTTTCACCCATTTACCTCTAGAAAACAGGGATATAGTTCCCTTGTCCTCGCCGTTCACCCCACCAGCCACCAAATCCAATACATCATGCTCTGCTATTTATGCCTTTAACGCAATCCCAACACTAATCAAATCTTCTCGTCCCCACCCTTTTCTGCTTTTCACACAGACCTTTCTCTTCAGAGCTCAATGGCTAGATATATGGGTAGCACAGCAGCACAGCTGATAGAGCTGATGCCTCACAATGCATCAGACCCGGACAAGAGACCTAAATACGATCCTGACTTTGGGTGCTGTCTGTGTGAGGTTTGCACGTTCTGTGACCAGGTGCTGCAGTTTCCTCCCACATCCCAAAGACATGGATTTGTGGGTTAATTGGCCTCTGCTGGAAATGGATGTAAACGTGGGATAACATCGAGCCCACATCTTTTATCTAATTGAAATGTTATGTAATCTATATATTTCAATTATGTAAAGTATCCTGAGGTTATGGAAATGACCAATGTCAGTGTTTCTTATTTTTGTTTTAGGGTGGGAGGGGGAGCTGGGTGAAAGTTGTATAAAACAAGGATATATAACTTTTGAATTAGATGTGCAAAGGACAAGGTGGATGAGCCTAATCCAGAAAGACAATGGCTAGATTGTGTTTATGGTCAGATAACTTATTATTCATACCACAGGCTTGTTGCTGCCGCAGCTCAGAACTCAGCACATCATTCAGCCAGAATTGTTCTCGAAGCTTTCAGTCAGTGGCATCTTCACAGACTGTTGGTGGCAGAGAGGAGAAAACAAACACCTTTTGGATCAATTGTGCATTTTATGGTGTAAGCGTGAAAACACGATCAGAGAGCAATAAAATGTTGCAAATTGATTTGTGAAGAAGAATCTGACCAAAGATTTTTACATTAAGAAATATACAGGAATGTGTAAATCACAGAGCCACAGCCTCATGAGGTATTGCAGTGATGATAATGAAGCGAATATTGCTGCATTCATATCAGGACTAGTGTGGCAGTGAGAGCAGAATGACCACTCTCAGCAAGACTTTGGGTGTTTGAAAGTTGGCAGGTTGGTGAGGATGAGAATCTCAAGGGCATTCATAGACAATGTGGCCTGCCATCTCGGCCAGAGATCTCCATTGACAGCCAGGATCGTTGCAGAGACCCCCAAGGGCACTTGCCTCAAACTGTCCAACAATTCTGAACACCTTAAGCACTACTATACAGGCAAGTGTATTTATTTGCCATATGCACCAAATATGAACTGGAACAATGAAATTATTACTTGTAAAGGCATATTAAATAGACAATAGATTGTCTAGACAAAGGACAGCAGACAAAGGACAGGGACAATGAAATTATTACTTCGTGAAGTTGTAAAGGCATATTAAATAGACAATAGATTGTCTAGACAAAGGCAGCAGCAAATAAATAAATGTACAATAATTTGTTATTCTAAGTAAACTAAATCATGATGGTTCTCCCAACCTAAGGAACAGAGACCAGTGTCAGTAGAAACATTGAAGACTGCCAACTCATAATATTGCCACCTAAATGGATTGTTTTTCGGCAAATAACACTTTTCACCTCAGGGCATCGCAACACAGCCGGTAAAGCCCACCTCCCGCCCGCCCGCTCCCTCAGACCCACCGAGCCCACCACCACGGGGGAGGGGGAGGCCCGGCGCCGCGTTCCCATGGTAACCGCTGCCGGGGCGGCGCTGGCCCAACTTGTGTTCCCGCAACGCGGCCCTTTCCCCCAGTGTTTTCCCCGCTGCAATTCGGTTCGGTGAAGTACCTCAGCATCCCTCGATCTGAGGGAGCGCCCCGGTGGGGCTGCGGCTTCGAGCGGTGCGGTGCGGAACCTGCCGTCCGTCTCCGTCTGGTCCGGGCCTCGGCCTCCCGCATGCCGCGAAAAGCGCGGGATGCCCGGCGTCTGACGTCACGGGGAGGGAGGGGGGGGTCACGGGGAGAGGCCGTCTGACGTCACGGGGAGGGGGGGAGAGGCCGTCTGACGTCACGGGGAGGGGGGAGAGGCCGTCTGACGTCACGGGGAGAGGCCGCCTGACGTCACGGGGAGGGGGGGAGAGGCCGTCTGACGTCACGGGGAGGGGGGGAGAGGCCGTCTGACGTCACGGGGGGGGGAGAGGCCGTCTGACGTCAGCGCAGCCCTTAGCAACGGACCTGGGGGGGAGGGGAAGGGGGCGGCAGAGGGGGAGGTGCCGGTGCCGGTGGTGGGAGCCATCCATGCCTTGGCCCAGGAGCGACGGTGAGTGAGACGTCATATAGGCCTGGTCCCAGGGAAGGACGTGAGCTCCACACACCCGGGGCGCGGGGCGGGGGGGGGGGCATTGGGCGAAGGGAGGGGAGCCCGGGGCAAAGCATGGGCGACCATGGGCAAAGACTCAGAGTGGTCCGGCCCTGGGCAAAGGATGGGTGGCCTTGGGCATCGTGAGGGAGGGCCCTGGCCAAAGGGAGGGCAGCCCTGAGCAAAGGGTGAGCTCAGGGTCTGCAGGCGAGGGGTCAGATATCCCACCACACTGTACCTTATCCTTCAGCCCACTGACCACTAGGTGTGGCTGCGTTTCTGGGCCGCTGCAAAGGACAGTTCAGTCCGTCACTTTACTGTGGTCTAGAGCTACATCAATGGCAGAGAATGAATGAAGATCTCCACACACAATGTGGTACTGGCACAAAGAGCCAACAGCTGAGGAACCTCAGCTTGTTGAGCAGCATCCCTGTGGAGGCAGAAGGATGCTTGGCATTTCGGTTGGTGATCAAGCATCAGAGTTATTATTGTATGTTTATTTAATATTTCGTGGCGTAATTGAAGCTCTTGCCTCCCGATCATTGGCTCAGATGTTCAGATTCCAATCCAGTGATTTAACAAATTCAATCTTTAACTTTGTTGATTATTTGACCTAGCCATTTCCCTTTCTCTCCTCCGCCTTCTGCGAGGAGAGCTTGAAAGCCTAGACATCCAGACTTAAGAACAGTTTCTTCCCCACTGCTAGAGACTCCTGAACAAATCACCTCTTTTACACACTGAACTTTTTTTTTCTCTCTCGTTTAACATATTGTTTACAGTGTGCTATGTTTACATATTCTGTTGTGCTGCAGCAAGTACCAATTTCTTTGTTCTGTCTGGGACACAACAATAAAACACTCTTGACTCCCTTCCCGGAGGTTCTGCCATGTACTTATATTCTCAATACCTCATTCAGTTATTCAGGATTTTTGTACTATTTCAGATGACACTGCAATCTTTGCACTGTTCTGCCACTCTTGCATTTATCAATCTGTTTATTGTGTACTTACTGTTTACTTTCTGAGCTTCACGAGAACAAGAAATTTCATTGCACTCTGGTGTACATGACAGTAAACTAATCGGAATGTAGGAACCACAGCAATGGAGGTTGACTCCAAATGTTTACTGAAATGGCTCACTTCGAGAAATTATTGTTAGCTCTGCCAGTGGTGTCCAGAGCCTGCATATGAACAAACAAAATAAATACTGAAAGACAGAAAAATGCTGGAGTAACTCAGCGGGTCAGACAGAATCTCTGGAGAACGTGGATAGGTGACATTTCAGGGTCGGGACCATTTTTCGGACTAATTGTAGTAGAGGGGAGAAAGCTGAAAGAGAGATTGGGGCGAGACGAGCTCTGGCAAGTGATAGGTGAATACAAGTGAGGAATGATTTCAACTGGATGTGTGGACAGGCCAGTGATGCAAAGAAGACAAAAGGCTGGGAAGGGGTAGAGGAGAAAGGAGTGCACATGCTGATGGGGCATAGGAAAGAGAAGGGAGGAGAGGAGGGGGGAGGGGAGGGGGGGGGGGGGGGGGGGGGGGGAGGGGAGGGGGGGAGGCGGTTGAATAGTAAAAGTGCACAGTTGTCGTATTCAATTTGCATCATTGGGGCTTTGAGGGATGGCTGCACAGATATCAATAATGCTTTGGAATACCAAATAATTCAGGAATTTGCATGCCGATAGCTTGCATAATAATATAATAATAATAAATTGTATTTATGGGCGCCTTTCAAGAGTCTCAAGGACACCTTACAAAAATTTAGCAGGTAGAGGAAAAACATGTAAGGGGAATGAAATAAATAGTAGAGACATGACTAGTACACAAAGTAAAGACAGAATTCAATACAAAACACAATATGAGGCAATTAATGCACAGATGAAAAGGGAGGGGGACGTGGGGCTAAGGATAGGCAGAGGTGAAGAGATGGGTCTTGAGGCGGGACTGGAAGATGGTGAGGGACACGGAATTGCGGATCAGTTGGGGGAGGGAGTTCCAGAGCCTGGGAGCTGCCCTGGAGAAGGCTCTGTACCCAAAACTGCGGAGGTTGGACTAGTGGATGGAGAGGAGACCGGCTGATGTGGATCTGAGGGACCGTGAGGGTTGGTAGGGGAAGAGGAGGTCAGTGAGATATGGGGGGGCCAGATGGTGGAGGGCTTTGTAGGTGAGGATCAGGATTTTGTAGTTGATCCGGTGGGAGATGGGAAGCCAGTGAAGTTGTTTGAGGACTGGAGTGATGTGATGCCAGGATTTGGTGTGGGTGATGAGTCGGGCGGCTGCGTTCTGGACCAGTTGGAGTCGGTTGATGTAGGTGGAGCTGATGCCAAGGAGAAGTGAGTTGCAGTAGTCCAGTCGGGAGGAGATGAAGGCATGGATGAGTCTTTCAGCAGCGGGAGGTGTGAGAGAGGGTCTGAGTTTGGCGATGTTGCGGAGATGAAAGAAGGAGGTTTTAATGACATGGCGGATGTGAGGCTCAAGGGAGAGGGTGGAATCAAAGATCACGCCAAGGTTGCGGGCCTGGGGAGATGGGGAGACAGTGGTGCCGTCGATGGTGAGAGTGGGGTTATTGATTTTGCTGAGTGTGGCTTTGGAGCCTATGAGGAGGAATTCTGTCTTATCGCTGTTGAGTTTGAGGAAATTATGTTGCATCCAGGTTTTTATAGCTGACAAACAGGAGTTGATATGGGAGGGGGGGGGGGTTGTGGGGGGATTTGGTGCCGAGGTAGATCTGGGTGTCGTCAGCGTAACAGTGGAAGTCCTGAGTTGGAAGGGCTGAGTTGGTTACAAACTTGTACAGACAAACCAAATGCAAATTGTATATTCCTTTCCTAGAATCTCCGCAGATACTAAGAAACCCGACCTACTAAGTTCCTCCGGCACCTTGTGGTTTGCGCAAGGTTCCAGAATCTGCAGTTCTTCTGTACCCATATAATATTGCAGTTCTGAAGAAATCCATTCAGGAAAATGTTCACTTCCTTTTTCCTTCCCCATGGCTATGGTGCTAAATCGTAAACGGCCAACAGTTTGTATCATAGAGTGATACAGGGTGGAAACAGGCCCTTCGGCCCAACTTGCCCACACTGGCCAACATGCCCCAGCTATATTCAATTGAGCTTTGAGGGAGGCTGTTTCAAAATAATCATTTGTTTGATGGATGAGAGAGACTTGTTTTCCTGTCTGGAAACCTTGTAGCAGCATCATGTTGTAGAATTACTTGAGGCTGTCTGCGTTTAGCCCATATCCCTCCAAGCCTGTCCTATGCATGTACCTAACTGTTTCTTAAAGGTTGGGATAGTCCCTGCCTTAACTACCACTTCTGGCAGCTTGTTCCATACACCCACCATCCTTTGTGTGAAAATCTGAGGTGCTGTAGATTCAATTTATATTGTGGCAATTTATATTGAGGGAAGAACATACTACCAGAACCCAACTGAGCTACAGTGACAATGGAAGCCACATGTTCAGTTCATTATCTGCCATCAAAGTGTGTGAGGTGGGGGTGGAACTTGGGTTTCCTGTTCCAGAATCTCTGCTGACGAGCATCACAAAGTTAGCACTCGAGCGAAGCACCAAATTGTGGTCGGACCCCATGGTATTGTAACACAGCATCAGATGGTGCTTTGCGCTGAGGAGAAAACCAGTAAAGATGAAACCCGAATGAATCACCAGTTCGCTTTTGATCTTATCGGAAGCAAGCTGTTAAACTCTCCTGCTTTCAGATCAAGATGGCTGAAAAAGATTATGATGGTGAACAAAAGAAGGGCAACATTGATGAAAACAGGCCACAAACCAGTGGTTACAGGAAGACTCTATGCACAGAGGTCAATTTAAGGTGAGTGAGCCTGGAATTGTTCTTTATTTTTATGAGCGGGGGTGATGTAGCACTAAGCCACTATAGGTATGAATATTGATTTCTCTAAATTCAGGTAACCCTTACTTTCCCTCTCCCTCCATACCTCACACCCCACCCTCGTTCTCCGACCAGTTTCACTGTCATCTTGATTAATTTTACTGATTGTATGGCTCGTTGTCACCTTCCCCTCAGCTAACAATGAACCGTTCTACATTTCCTTGACCATCGTCTGCTTTGATCTGTCCTTTTCACACCTTACTCCTTCATATCTCTAGTCTCCCTCTCCCCTGACTCTCAGTCTGAAGATGGGTCTCGACCGAAATGTCACCCATTCCTTTTCTCCAGAGATGCTGCCTGTCCCGCTGAGTTACTCCAGCATTTTGTGTCTATCCACCACAAGTTCTATGTACTGATAGTGTTGACCTGACAAGTAGGTTTTTATTAGCAGGACAGTATGAGTGCTTGTTCTTGGTCCACACTTGAGTTGCACCTGAAGTATTTTCTGTCATTAACTCGACGGCAGCCCTTGATGCCAGCGATACACAGTGGTCATCAACTGATGGCAGAGGAGCTTTAACTTTTTTTTTTTTTTTTTTTTTTTTTTTTTTAATTAGAAGTACGGTAAGTTACAATAATACGCAACACATATGTCTTAATACATTTTTTTGTACCGCTTCATTTTTTAAGCTTTAAGAAAAAGATAGAAGTAAAGAAAGTAAGGAAAGTGCGCAAGAGTCGTGAAGGTGTAAGAGAGTGTTGAGAAAAGAAAGCCCCTTAGAAAAGAAGTTAGAGAAGGAAGTAAAGAAAGAAAGAAAGTAGACCCTAGAAAAGAAGGAAAAAGAAAGGAGAAACAATCGCTCTATTATAACATTAAACTCCGCAGAAAGGGAACTCCCAACCAAGTCTGTTTTTGTTGTTGTTTTTGTTGCCAGATCCTGGTACCATTTATTTATTCATTTTTTAAATTACTATTGCACCTCATGCTTGTAATAGTTCCAAAAACGTACAGCACGTCTTTTGGAATTGGTCTGCTTTGTCTGCTAAGAGGAATCTCATCTCTTCCAGATGTAGTGTTTCAAACATATCTGGTATCCACATTTTTATTGTTGGTGTGGGCGCGTTTTTCCAGAATTTAAGTATAAGCTTTTTTCTCATTATTAGCCCATAATTGAGTAAATTCTTCTGAAACACGTTTAGTTCAGGGTTATCTTCTGATATTCCAAAAATAATCCATTCTGGTTTTGGTACCAGATTTATTTTAATTAATTTTGTAAAAATGTCAAATATTTCATTCCAGAATTTTTGTATTTTTGTACAAAAAACGAAAGAATGCGCTATGGTAGCTTCTTGACACAGACATTTATCACAGATGGGTGAGACATTAGGGAAGAATTTATTTATTTTAGTTTTTGAATAATATAGTCTATGTAATGTTTTGAATTGAATGAGAGTATGTCGTACGTTGATCGAACATTTATGCACCTGTAGTAAATGATTATCCCAGCTCTCTTGAAATTTTTATAGCTAATTCTTGTTCCCAGTCTCTTCTAATTCCATCAGTTGTGGGTATTTCTATGTTTAAGATGATGTTATATAAGTACGATATTAAATTAGCTGATTCCGCCTTTGTCTTCATTGCTTCATCCAGTAAGTCTGTAGGCATATTATGATAGTCTTTTGTGTATTTTTTCAGATAATCACGAATTTGAAGATATTTAAAATGATTGATTATTTTTCAAATTATATTTCAGTTGTAGTTGTTGAAATGATAGTAATTTTCCCAATTCATACAGATCTTCGAGCGTTTTGATTCCCATTCTTTCCCATTGAATTTTTTGAAGAGGTTACTAGGGAAATTGACGAGGGTAAAGCAGTGGATGTTGTCTATATGGACTTTAGTAAGGCCTTTGACAAGGTTCCTCATGGAAGGTTGGTTAAGAAGGTTAAACTGTTGGGTATAAATGCAGGAATAGCAAGATGGATTCAGCAGTGGCTGAATGGGAGAAGCCAGAGGGTAATGGTGGATGGCTGTTTGTCGGGTTGGAGGCAGGTGACTAGTGGGGTGCCTCAGGGATCTGTGTTGGGTCCTTTGTTGTTTGTCATGTACATCAATAATCTGGATGAAGGGGTGGTAAATTGGATTAGTAAGTATGCAGATGATACCAAGATAGGGGGTGTTGTGGATAATGAAGAGGATTTCCAAAGTCTACAGAGTGATTTAGGCCATTTGGAAAAATGGGCTGAAAGATGGCAGATGGAGTTTAATGCTGATAAATGTGAGGTGTTACACCTTGGCAGGACAAATCAAAATAGGACGTACATGATAAATGGTAGGGAATTGAAGAATACAGTTGAACAGAGGGATCTGGGAATAACCGTGCATAGTTCCTTGAAGGTGGAATCTCATATAGATAGGGTGGTAAAGAAAGCTTTTGGTATGCTAGCCTTTATAAATCAGAGCATTGAGTATAGAAGCTGGGATGTAATGTTAAAATTGTACAAGGCATTGGTGAGACCAAATCTGGAGTATGGTGTACAATTTTGGTCGCCCAATTATAGGAAGGATGTCAACAAAATAGAGAGAGTACAGAGGAGATTTACTAGAATGTTGCCTGGGTTTCAACAACTAAGTTACAGAGATAGGTTGAATAAGTTAGGTCTTTATTCTCTGGAGCGCAGAAGGTTAAGGGGGGACTTGATAGAGGTCTTTAAAATGATGAGAGGGATAGACAGAGTTGATGTGATCAAGCTTTTCCCTTTGAGAATAGGGAAGATTCAAACAAGAGGACATGACTTCAGAATTAAGGGACAGAAGTTTAGGGGTAACATGAGGGGGAACTTCTTTACTCAGAGAGTGGTAGCGGTGTGGAATGAGCTTCCAGTGGAAGTGGTGGCGGCAGGTTCGTTGGTATCATTTAAGAATAAATTGGATAGGCATATGGATGAGAAGGGAATGGAGGGTTATGGTATGAGTGCAGGCAGGTGGGACTAAGGGAAAAAAATTGTTCGGCGCGGACTTGTAGGGCCGAGATGGCCTGTTTCCGTGCTGTAATTGTTATATGTTATATGTTATAAATGATTTGTCTATAATTGATGGTTTAAACGATGGATTATTAACTATTGGTATTAAAAGAGATAGGTTTCTTAATTTTAGGTTCTGTTTTATTTGCTTTAACTTTTAACTTTTAAATAACCTTAAGGCACATGCACTAAACAGTTGGCTAGCCCTGGGTTCTAATTTTATATATTTACTACTAATAACAAAAACAATGTAGAAGGCAGGGCGGGCCCATGGTGCGGCAAATTTCCCTGAGAACATTGTTTGGTTCATCCTATTTGCAATGGATTTGCCCAAGCCTAGAGTTACAGCTAATGAAGATCAGTGGTCTTGTGAAACCGCAATGAAAAATAATTAATTAATTAATTACCTTAGAGTGACTCAGCGGGTCAGGCAGCATCTTTGGATAGAAGGAATGGGTGATGTTTCGGGTCGAGACCCTTCTTCAGAACCCAAAACGTCACCCATTCCTTCTATCCAGAGATGCTGCCTATCCCGTTGAGTTACTCCAACATTTTGTATCTATCTTTGGTGTAAATGAGTATCTGCAGTTCCTTCCTACTAATTAATGACCTGTTTATTTCTGAAATTCAGTGTAGTGGAAATCTATCACAATCTGAAATTAAAATGTTATTGTTTATTGTTTCTGAAAAAAGATTTGGTTACCCAAACTCGCCCCCTTCCTTATCCCCCAACCTCTCACAGATATAGTCTGCTGCCCCATTTGGCAAAATGGGGGGTGGAAAATGATCTTAAATAGGTGTATAAAATCATAGGGCTGCCAACATTGGGTGAGAGTTGTGAGTGAGAAATTGTGTTTTAATGCATTGTAGAAGTATGATTTCAATGTTTTTTGTTTGATGTATTTTTAAGAGGTAACTTTTTAAGGGGTAGCTTTTTCCACACAAAGGGTGGTGGGTGTATGGAACAAGCTGCCAGAGGAGGTAGTTGAGGCAGGGACTATCTCAACATTTAAGAAACAGTTAGACTGATACATGGATAGGACAGGTTTGGAGGGATATGGACGAAAAGTAGGTAGTGTAGCTGGGCCATGTTGGCGGGTGTGGGCAAGTTGGGCCGAAGGGCCTGTTTTCACACTGTATCACTCTATGACTACATTATACCTCCACCAAGCATGAATGCTTCAAAATCAAGTGGTCGAGTTTTGTTGCCATATATTCAAGCATAGAAACATAGAAAATAGGTGCAGGAATAGGCCATTCGGCCCTTCGAGCCAGCACGGCCATTCAATATGATCATGGCTGTTCTTCTAAAATCAGTACCTCTTTCCTGTTTTTTCCCCATATCCCTTGATTTTGCTTGCCCCAAGAGCTAAAACTCTCTCTTGAAAACATCCAGTGAATTGGCCTCCACTGCCTTCTGTGGCAGAAAATTCCACAGATTCTCAACTCTCTGGGTGAAGAAAGTTTGTCCGTATCTCAGTCCTAAATGGCCCACCCCTTATTCTTAAACTGTGTGATCCCTGATTCTGAACTCCCCCTAACATTGTTCCTGCAGTTACAGTAAGTGAAAATCTATCAGGCAATCAGGATGCTTTCTCCAACCCACTCCCATTTGAAGGCCATTGTCTTCCACCCAGCGCTTGGTACTTACTTCCAGCAGCCACTGGTTGTCCTCCAGGAAGCACCGAGCCGCAGCCTGGTCCATGCCGGTCACCTGGGCGAATTCGGCACAGAGACTCTCACGGCAGCAGCGCAACGCTTCCAACTCCTCCGACGCCCCGGGACTCATGAACTGAGGGTGCTCCATGGCCGGAGCTGCAGCGAGCGACTCGCCATCCCGGCAAACACCCGCCAGCCCGGCAAACACTGGCCAGCCTGGCAAACCCCCGCCAGCCCCGGCTCCCTGTCCGCATCTGTCCCCGCCGCTGCTTCTGCTTCCATCCCTCCCTCTGCCCCGGCTCTCCAACACCCGCGGCCATTTTTTTTTTCAATTCAATTCAACCTTAATATCATTGCACAAATACTAAGTATGGGTACAACGAAATGCAGTTTTGCGTCAGTCCGTAGTAGTAGTGCATATAGAAAATTTTTAAAAAGAAGATACAGAATAATCAAAAATACAGAATAATTAAACAATGGGGACGGAGGGACCGGAGAAATCTATCGGCGGGACTCCGAGTTCAGCAATGTGATGGTATAATTGTAGAAGCTGTTCCTCATCCTACTGGTACGAGACCTGAGGCTCCTGTACCGCCTCCCTGATGGGAGGAGGGCAAACAGTCCATGGTTGGGGTGGGAGGGGTCTTTAATGATCTTCCCAGCCCGTCTCAGACACCGTTTTCGGTGGAGGGCATCCATGGCAGGGAGCGGGGCACCGATGATGTGCTGCGCGGTTTTCACCACCCGTTGTAGTGCCTTCCTGTCCGCAACAGTGCAGCTGCTGTACCATACCGTGAAGCAGTTGGTCAGGATGCTCTCGATGGTACAGCGGTAGAAGTTGGTCAGGATCTGGGGGGACAGATGGGCTTTCTTGAGCCTCCTCAGGAAGTAAAGGCGCTGCTGTGCCTTTTTGATCAGCTTGGAGGTGTTGAGGGACCAGGACAAATCCTCCGAGATATGTACCCCGAGGAATTTGTAGCTGGAGACGCGCTCCACCTCAGTCCCGTTTATATGGATGGGGGTATGACTGCCTCCTCTGACCTTCCTGAAGTCGACAATAATTTCCTTCGTCTTCTTGGAGTTGAGGACGAGGTTATTGTTGGCACACCAGGTTGTCAGGTGCTGGACCTCCTCTCTGTAGGCTGACTCATCGTTGTCTCTGATCAGTCCTACCACCGTGGTGTCATCAGCAAACTTAATGATGGCGTTGGATCCGTACTTAGGGATGCAGTCGTGGGTGAAGAGGGAGTAGAGGAGAGGGCTGAGCACACAGCCCTTGTTCAGTGTTATAGTGGAGGAGGTGAGGTCGTTGACCCTGACAGACTGTGGCCTGTTGGTGAGGAAATCCAGTGTCCAGTTGCAGAGGGAGGTGGAGATGCCAAGTCCGCTGAGTTTGGTGATCAAGCTGGCGGGGATGACAGTGTTAAAGGCAGAGCTGAAATCAATGAACAGCAACCTGATGTAGGAGTTGTTGTCCAGGTGGGTCAGGGCAGAGTGTAGGGCCGCCGATATGGCGTCCTCTGTAGACCTGTTGGCCCGGTAGGCAAACTGAGGGGGGTCCAGGGTGGGGGGGGAGGCTGGCTTTGAGGTGAGCCAAGATCAGCCGCTCAAAGCACTTAGCAATGACAGGGGTGAGTGCCACTGGGCGGAAATCGTTGAGACTCCCTGTGGCTGACTGTTTGGGCATTGGCACATTGCAGTTGATATTAGTTTTGAAATTCTTGTTGATCACGGAATTTCTCACGACAGAGCGTGAGAAATTCCGTGACCAGTGTGAGAGCGTGAGAATTTGGTGAAATGCGTGATTCTCACACTCAATGCGTGAGAGTTGGCAGCCTTGAAATCATGAGGGACATAGATAGAGTGTGACGAATAGAGTAGACGAATCAAGAACCAAAGGACAGAGGTGAGAAGGAAAAGATTTAATAGGAACCTGAGGGGCAACTTTCTCACACCGAAGTTGGTGTTATATGGAATAAGCTGCGAGAGGAGGTAGTTGAGGCAGGTACCACAACATTTAAAAGGCATTCAGACAGGTACCTGGATCGGAAAGGTTTAGAAGAATATGGGCCAAAAGAGGGCAGGTGGGACTAGCGTAGATTGGGCATCTTGGTCAGCATGGACAATTTGGCCCAAAGGGCCTGTTTCTAAGACCCTAACATTGAATTAGTGTGAATGGGTGATCGATGGTCGGCGTGGACTAAGTGGCCCAAAGGGCGACGGGCTGGATGTGGACGCTGTAAGGTGCAAGATGCGGATTTCGGAAACACTGTCTATATTCTGTCTGGGCAGGGGGGAGGAAGTGCATCTGAGGGTTCCAACAAATATGGCAGAGGATAAGTCAAAGAAGGATCTTGACCCGAAATGTCACCTATCCATGTTGTCCAGAGATGCTATCTGACCTGCTGAGTTACTCTAGCACTTTGTGTCCATATTGACAAAAGACAGAGGATATTTCATTGGGTGTCTCATTCATTCCCTGAGACCATGTGCATTTTTTTCTGGGTGCTCCAGTTTCCTCTCATACTTCAAAGACGTACAGGTTTATAGGTTAATTGGCTTCAAATTGTAAATTGTCCCTAGCGTGTAGGATAGTGTTAGTGTACGAAATGATCACTGGTCGGCGTTTCCAAGCTGTTTCAGTAAAGTCTAAAGATGCGGCAGATAAACGTAAATGCAGGTAGTTTACGCTGCAACCAAAACCTCATCTTGAGAACAGCACATAGTTTTCTTACTACATTACAAGAAAGTTGTGATTGCACTGCTGA
The DNA here is from genome assembly GCF_010909765.2 of Amblyraja radiata. Lineage (NCBI taxonomy): Eukaryota > Metazoa > Chordata > Chondrichthyes > Rajiformes > Rajidae > Amblyraja > Amblyraja radiata. The sequence goes on from NC_045990.1 coordinate 17,612,614, forward strand.
AGGTGCAGCAGAAATTATGGATATTGCAGGTCTGGAAATGTTCAGCTATGAGGAAGGGTTGGATAAACTGGAGGCAGATTTATTTGAAATGCATAAAATTATGAGGTGCTAAAGTTAAAGTACAGGCTGTCCCTGGGTTATAAACACTCAACCCACTTGTGTTATTCAATGCTAAAGTCCAACACACATGCATGCATTCGTTGCTATAAATGGCAGAGCTAGTTTCCCTCTCCTGAATCTCAGTCTGAAGAAGGGTCTTGACCCAAAATGTCACGTATTCACATATTATAGGAACAGCATCTCATATTTTGCTTGGGCAGTTTCCAACCCAGGGGTTTCTCTCACTTCAAGTAACCCCTGCATCTCTCTCCATCCCTCCAACCTGCATCAGTCTGAAGAAGGGTTTCGGCCCGAAACGTTGCCTATTTCCTTCGCTCCATAGATGCTGCTGCACTCGCTGAGTTTCTCCAGCATTTTTGTCTACCTTCGATTTTCCAGCATCTGCAGTTCCTTCTTGAACATGTCAACCACCAGGAGTGTAATTAATTTCAAAGTAATTGGTAGATGATTGATTACAAGGAACAATAGACAATAGGTGCAGGAGTATGCCATTTGGCCCTTCGAACCAGCACCGCCATTCAATGTGATCATGGCTGATCATCCCAAATCAGTACCCCGTTCCTGCCTTCTCCCCATATCCCCTGACTCTGCTAATTTTAAGAGCCCTATCTAGCTCTCTCTTGAAAGCATCCAGAGAACCTGCCTCCACCGCCCTTTGTGGCAGAGAATTCCACAGACTCACCATCTCCGTTCTAAATGGCTTACTCCTTATTCTTAAACTGTGGCCCCTGGTTCTGGACTCCCCAACATCAGGAACATGCTTCCTGCTTCTAGCGTGTCCAAGCCCTTAACAATCTTATATGTTTCAATAAGATGCCCTCTCATCCTTCTAAACTCCAGAGTGTACAAGCCCAGCTGCTCCATTCTCTCAGCATATGACAGTCCCGCCATCCCGGGAATTAACCTTGTAAACCTACGCTGCATTCCCTCAATGTCAAGAATGTCAAATTAGGGGACCAAAACTGCACACAATACTCCAGGTGTGGTCTCACTAGGGCTCTGTACAACTGCAGAAGGACCTCTTTGCTCCTATATTCGATTCCTCTTGTTATAAAGGCCAACATGCCATTCGCTTTCTTCACTGCCTGCTGTACTTGCATGCTTACTTTCATAGACTGATGTACAAGGACCCCCAGATCCCGTAGTACTTCCCCTTTTCACAACTTGACGCCATTTAGATAGTAATCTGTCCCTGTTTTTGCTACCAAGTGGATAAACTCACATTTATCTGCATTAAACATCATCCGCCATGTATCTGCCCACTCCCCCAACCTGCCCAAGTCACCCTGCATTCTCATAGCATCCTCCTCACAGTTCACACTGCCACCCAGCTTTGTGTCATCTGTAAATTTGCTAATGTTACTTTGAATCCCTTCAACCTGTGCGGGAGATAAGGAAACAGCTTTTCACCCAGAAGTTGGTGGGTGGTCTAAAACTAACTGATTGAAAGGGATTGAGGCAGAAACTCTCATTCAATTAGTAAAATACATGGATGTGTACTTGAAAAGCTGTGACCTGCAAGAAAACAGACCTAGTGTTGGAAGATGGGATTAATAGCTAAGCCTCTCAAAATACTTGACTCCTCTCTTCCTTTTTGAGACCCACGCACCACAAGATCTATATTGAAAGCGCGGACATGGTAGTTAAATGGCCTTCTTTTGTATTGTCGATCTTTCACTATTTTATGATTCGAAACAAATGCAGGAGAGAGACCCGAAACATTATCTATCCATTCCTTCTACAGTGGCTGCGTGGCCAGCACTTTGTTTTTGTTCAAGATTCTGGCATTTGCAGTTATGACTCCAGGGAAGGTTGTTATTGCATTTCACTTGGGGGAAATAAACATATTTTCAATTGCCTTATTCTGAAAAAAGCAGCATTGACAATTGAATTTCTCAGCATTAATGTCAGTTATAACTATTAAAGAGGTTTATCTGCTGCTTTGAGTGGAGCATGTTGGCGGAGGACATGTTGGTGATGATTTTGTTAGCAATGACATTTTGCACTTGGGTGTAATAATGCCAGCTGGGAGTAACTGAACATTAGATTATTTTGTTAAAGCAAAACATCTTGTATTCAAGCACGCAAGGCCAAAAAGGATGGATGGACAATTTAGTTATAAAAGATAAAATAGGTTTCGTTAAAGGGGCAGAAATGGGGGAAATGTCCATTGGTGTTTTAAGTCTGGGAGACTAAGCCAAATGCAATTCATGTCGCTATTTAAAAAGCTGGTGTGACTTTGGCAATGATTTAAATATTGAACACAGATATTATTGATATTTGGAGATTTAACATTTTGTGCGTATGTCACGCTTCATGTTTCAGCAGCACCATTTTCTAACACACAGCAGGTCCTGCAACTGCAGCTATCCATCGCTGGAACAGTACAGCACAGGAGCAGGCCCTTCGGCCCACAACATCCGTGCTGAACTTGATGCCAGGTTAAACTAATCTCCTCTGCCTGCACATGATCCATATTTCTTCTGTGTTTAAGAAGGAACTGCAGATGCTGGAAAATAAAGGTACACAAAAATGCTGGAGAAACTCAGCGGGTGCAGCAGCATCTATGGAGCGAAGGAAATAGGCAACGTTTCGGGCCGAAACCCTTCGACCCGAAACGTTGCCTATTTCCTTCGCTCCATAGATGCTGCTGCACCCGCTGAGTTTCTCCAGCATTTTTGTGTACCATCAATATTTCTTCTTTCCCTTTATATCCATGTGCCTATCTAAAAGCTTTTTAAATGTCACCAGCATAGCTGCCTCCACCACCACACCTGGCAGCACGTTCCAGACACCCACCTGAGTAAAACAAAAACTTGGGCTGCACGTCCTTTAAACGTTGCCCCTCTTACCTTAAAGTTATGCCCTTTAGGTATTAACATTTCCACCCTTGGAGAAAGGTTCTGACTGTACCCTATCTCTGCCTCTCAAAATTTTATAGACTTCTATCAGGTCTCCCCTCAACTTCCGATGCTCCAGAGAAAAGAATCCAAATTTGTCCAAGCTCTCCTTTGAGCTAATACCCTCTAACCCAGGCCCCATTCTGGTAAAGCTCTTCTCTACCCTCTCCAAAACCTATACAACATTCCTGTATGGAATGTCATCTGTGTTTGAATACACGTTAAAAAATCCTTTCTCTGCAGTTTGTGACTACTGATAGATAGAATTATCCGGGTAACATATTGTTTAGTTTAGTTTAGTTTAGAGATACAGTGCGGAAACAAGCCCTTCGGCCCACCGGATCCACGCCGAACAGCGATCCCCGCACATTAACACTCCGATACCCACTGGGGACAATTTTTACATTTACCAAGCCAATTAACCTACATACCTGTACGTCTCTGGAGTGTGGGAGGAAACCGAAGATCTCGGAGAAAACCCACGCAGGTCACGGGGAGAACGTACAAACTCCGCACAGACAGCAGCTGTAGTCGGGATCGAACCCGGGTCTCCGGCACTACATTCGCAGTAAGGCAGTAACTCTGCCGCTGTGCCACCGTGGCTGAGACTGAGCAGATAGTATCAACGAAACAGAACCAGTTCATACACTCTCACTCACAATGCAGCTCTTACTATCACATGTAATCCCCTCAATGTCTTTATAGTTGGTTATAGAGTCATGGAGAAAGACAGTACAGAATCAGGCTCTTCAGCCCCACTCATGCATACTGACCTAGATGCCCATCTAAGATAGCCCCATTTGCTTGCATTAGGCTGGTATTCCTCTAATCCTTTTCTATCCATACCTATCCTATCCATGTACTTGTCCTTTAAATGTTGTTATTGTACCTGTCTCAGCCAATTCCACTGCTGGCTCCTTCCATATACCACCATCCTCTGTGTGAAAAAGTTGCCCTTCAGTTCCCTATTAAATCTTTCCGCCTTCACCTTAAACCTATGCCCTCAGAATTAAAGGACGTTCTTTTAGGAAGGAGATGAGGAGACATTTCTTTAGTCAGTGGGTGCTGAATCTGTGGAATTCTTTGCCACAGAAGGCTATGGAGGTCATAGAAACATAGAAAATAGGTGCAGGAGTAGGCCATTCGGCCCTTCGAGCCTGCACCGCCATTCAAAATGATCATGGCTGATCATCCAACTCAGTATCCTGTACCTGCCTTCTCTCCATACCCCCTGATCCCTTTAGCCACAAGGGCCACATCTAACTCCCTCTTAAATATAGCCAATGAACTGGCCTCAACTACCTTCTGTGGCAGAGAATTCCAGAAATTCATCCTCTGTGTGAAAAATGTTTTCCTCATCTCGGTCCTAAAAGATTTCCCCCTTATCCTTAAACTGAGACCCCTTGTTCTGGACTTCCCCAACATCGGGAACAATCTTCCTGCATCTAGCCTGTCCAACCCCTTAAGAATTTTGTAAGTTTCTATAAGATCCCCCCTCAATCTTCTAAATTCTAGCAAGTACAAGCCGAGTCTATCCAGTCTTTCTTCATATGAAAGTCCTGACATCCCAGGAATCAGTCTGGTGAACCTTCTCTGTACTCCCTCTATGGCAAGAATGTCTTTCCTCAGATTAGGAGACTAAAACTGTACGCAATACTCCAGGTGTGGTCTCACTTAGACCCTGTACAACTGCAGTAGAACCTCCCTGCTCCTATACTCAAATCCTTTTGCTATGAATGCTAACAGGTCAAGTGAGTGGATATATTTAAGGCAGAGATAGATAGATTCTTGATTAGTACGGGTGTTTGAGGTTATGGTGAGAAGGCAGGAGAATGGGGTTAGGAGGGGGCGATAGATTAGCCATGATTGAATGGCAGAGTAGACTTGATGGGCCGAATGGCCTAATTCTACTACTATTCCGTATGACCTTATGACCCTCTAGTTCTTGATTCCCCAACTCCAGGAAAAAGACTATATTCACATTATCTCTGCCCTGCATGATTCTATACACCTCTCTAGGGTCATGCCTGTCTCCTATGCTCCAGAGAATAAAGCCTTAGCCGGCTCAAACTCGCCCTATAACATGTCCTTGTGTGCTGGCAACATTCCTGTAAATCTTTGCACTCTTTCCAGCTTAATTATGTCTTTTAGTAAACAAAAATGATGGGCATTGATCGCAAAGTGATCCCCCCACTGACACTTCAGTCACTTGCCCTACCTCTTTCCCTGAGAGAAGGTCCACTGTCCACCTGAGAGACGGTCCACAATATATGGTGGGGCCCACCATATATTTATCAAGGAAGCTTTCTTGAACATATTGGACAAATTCCTCCCCATTCAAGCCCTTTGCATGGGGGGGGGGGGTGACCCAGTCAATATTAGGGAAGTTAAAATCTCCCATTAACACTACCCTATTATTGTTGCAACAATCTGCGACCTCTTGGCACATCTACTCCACTAATTCTCACTGAATATAGGGAGGCACATAATAGTCCTATCGCAGTGCTCATCCCCTTCTTGTTTCAAAATGCTACCTATACTAACTGGACGAGCCCCCAAGAATATCCTCTCTAAGCACCGTTGTTAAGTTCCCCCCTCATCAAAAAAACAATCATACCCTTTACTTGTACCTTTGTCTATACCAAGTTCACAAGTTATAGAGTGGAATTAGGCCATTCGGCCCATCGAGTCTACTCCGCCATTCAATCATGGCTGATCTCTGCCTCCGAATCCCATTTTCCTGCCTTCTCCCCATAACCCTTGACACCTGTTCTAATCAAGAATTTGTCTATCTCTGCCTTACAAATATCCACTGACTTGGGCTCCACAGCCCTCTGTGGCAATGAGTTCCACAGATTAACTACCCTCTGACTAAAGAAGTTCCTTCTTCACCTCCTTTCTAAAAGAACGTCCTTTAATTCTGAGGCTGTGACCTCTGGTCCCAGACTCTCCCACCATCCTTTCCACATCCACTCTATCTATGCCTTTCATTATTCTGTAAGTTCCCTCTGAAATACCCTGGAACATTGAGCTGTCCGATCTGTCCTTCTTGCAGCCATGTTTCTGTAATGGCTGTAATGTCTCAGTCTCCTGAGCTAATCCACACCCTGAGTTTGTCTGCTTTAACTGTTAAGTCTCTTGCATTGAAATAAATGCAGTTTAAACCTCCAGTCTTCTCTTTCTCTTCGCCCTTCTCCTGGCTGTCCTGTATACTAAACTTGCTCTCTTTAACTACAATACTTGTCCATAACTTTTCACCTTCCCCTTTCCTGTCCTTGGACCCATCCCCCTACCACTCTAGTTTAGGGTGGCACAGTGGCTCAGCGGGAGAGTTGCCACCTTACAACACCAGAGACCCGGGTTCGATCATGACTACAGGTGCTGTATGTACGGAGTTTATATGTTTCCACTGTGACCGCATGGGTTTTATCCCACACTCCAAAGACACACAGGTTTTTAGTTTAATTGGCTTTGGTAAAAACTGTAAGCTGTAAAATGTAAATTGTCCCTAGGGTGTAGGATAGTCCTAGTGGGCAGGTGATCGCTGGTCGGCACAGACTTGGTGAGCCGAAGGGCCTGGTTCCGTGATGCATCTTTAAACTAAACTCGCCCGAGGAGCGCTACAAATCTTCCTCCTAAAATATTGGTGCCTTTCCAGTTCAGATTCAACACTTGCCTACTGTAGAATACATTTGCCCTGTAAGAGACGCCAATGATCTAAGAACAATAACCGCTGCCCCCCACACCAACTCCTCAGCCACGCCTTCCTCTGCCTTAAAAAAAAACCCCCAGGCATCCCCTCCATGTAATTCTGGAGAGTCAAAAGAGCACTCGGAACAACAACTGGCTCCTCTCCCTGCCCTGTAGAACGGAGCGGTTCAGGAGATCCTTCACCCCTGCAGCCATTAGATTTTATAATTAGGCTGTAGGGGGATGCATTTTGCAATTTTTAATTTTTAATTGTTAATTATTGGTCTTTTTAAGTATTTATTGCTCTCAGGTAGTGTCCACATTGTATTCTATGTATTTTCTGTCTGCGTTTGTTTTGAATCTGTGGGTTTGTTGGTTGGGGGCTTCTGGACATCTGAATTTCCCTGAGGGGATCAATAAAGTATTTATTATTATTATTATTATTATTATTATCCTTGTATTTCTGCCCTCACTAGCACACGGCAATGGAAGTAATCCAGAGATTACCGCCCTCCAGGTCCTGCTTTCTAATTTATTTCCAAACTCAAGAGTCAAGAGTGTTGAACTGCCATATATACAAGAATGAAATTCTTACTTGCAGCAGCAGAACAGGCCTGTAAACACAATACTTATAGATAACATATAATAAACAAGAAAAATAAATAAATTCATAACTCATATATTCAACCTATATTCATTTCTCAGAATTTCATCCCTTTTGTTTCCATGTCATTGTGCACAACGATCTCTGTTGCTTACAATCTCCCTTGAAAATGTACTACAACCTATATGGGGTTCGTGTTACATTTTACAGGGTTCTCTCTGGTTTACTTCTTGCACTGACGGTGAACAAGAAATAAAGATGGTTGTGTTTCTTCCTTTAAAAAATCTAGATGCTGTCAGTGTATCTAGTTGTGGCACTGCACCTGTTTGTTTAAGAAATAACTTGACCATCAGTATCATGGTCACCTATGATACCATGGTCACCTGAAGAAGGGTCTCGACCCGAAACGTCACCCCGGTGGCTCAGCACTTCAACTCCCCCTCCCATTCCGTATCCGACCTCTCTGTCCTGGGTCTCCTCCATGGCCAGAGCGCGCACCACCGAAATTGGAAGAACAGCACCTCATATTCCACTTCGGGAGTCTGCATCCTGGGGGCATGAACATTGAATTCTCCCAATTTTGTTAGCCCTTGCTGTCTCCTCCCCTTCCTATCTCTCCCTCAGCCCTCGGGCTCCTCCTCCTCCTTTTTCCTTTCTTCTCCCCGCCCCCCACCCCCTATCAGTCTGAAGAAGGGTTTTGGCCCGAAACGTTGCCTATTTCCTTCACTCCATAAATGCTGCTGCACTCGCTGAGTTTCTCCAGCATTTTTGTGTACCTTCGATTTTCCAGCATCTGCAGTTCCTTCTTAAACACGTCACCTATTCTTTTTCTCCAGAGATGCTGCCTGACCCGCTGAGTTACTCCAGCTTTTTGTGTCTATCTATGGTCTCCCAACAGTCTGATTCTGTTTTTCCATTCTCTTGCAACAGAGAGGAATCTAGCAGCTTAATGGATGAAGCCATGACAACCTCTGATATTGAAGATTCCACACTTGACTTCAATGGCAAGCCCTCAAACTGTTTTGTGGGACCTGATTCTAGTGTAGACGGGATATGTGAAAGAACAAAACAGCTTGTGATCGAAATAAATAAAAGTAGAATAAAAGATCATAAGTTGATGAGCAACTTTAAGGACACTCTCGTTATGAAGGTAATTATGCATCTTTCCTATTAACAACTGAATGTTGAAAACCTATAATTTATGTATAGCAGGTTTTTGTGTGAAAATGTTTAAGTGTTTGTGAGTCGAGGGAATTATCTCATTCACAGGACTTTCTTCTTCATGGAAATCTTTAGCTGTTCTTTGTGAGTGTCAAGTTCAACAAAGGTTGTGACAAAAGAAATCTCATACACAATCACTTACCTAATTGGATGTGTGGAGCATTCTTCTTTCATAGTGTCATACAGGCTCTTTGGCCCAACTTGTCTATCCCATGCAAAATGCCCGAAGCTACGCTAGTCCCATTTGCCCACGTTTGTCCCATATCCCTCCAAACCTATCGTATCCATATACTAGTCCAACTGTCTGTTATATGCTATCATAGTATCTGCCTCAACTAGCTCCTCTGGCAGCTTATTACATAAACCCACGACCCTCTGAGTGAAAAAAATTGCTTCTCGGGTTCCTATTAAACCTGCCACTGTCACCTTTAACCTAAGCCCTCTGGTTCTTGATTTCCCCTACTTTGGATAAAAGACTGCACATTCACCCAAATGATTTAATACACCATTTACCCCATCCCCCCCTCATGATTTTATACATCCATCTCGTTTCCAGAGGACGCAGAATTTGGTGATATGCCACAGTTGGACTCAGTATTTCTCAGTGCTGCAAGGGAAATAAATATCACCTTAATCTGTAGATAAGTACATAAAGCTGGAGTATCTCAGCAGGTCAGACAGCATCTCTGGAGAAAAGGAATAGGTGACGTTTGGGGTCGAGACCCGCCTTCAGACTGCCTCGTCCCGAAACGTCACCTATTCCTTTTCTCCAGAGATGCTGTCTGACCCGCTGAGTTACTCCAGCTTTGTGTGTGTGTGTGTGTATCTCCGCTTTAAACCAGCATCTGTAGTCTGATGGTTGTCAAGTGAATCAATCCCGCATCTCAAAACGCAATTGGAACGAGTCTTGATGATGTGTGTTCACTCTCTAACAAGGTGGGCATGGAGATCTGGGACTGCAAGCACCCTGCACACGATAGCCTAGAAAGGGCAAGAGATGTGAGAACAGAGATTGATGAACTGTACACTGCAAGGGCCAGGAAGCGAGCGGGCAAGATCATCTCTGACCCCTCTCACCCTGGCCACAAACTCTTTGAATCACTTCCCTCTGGAAGGCGACTCCGGACTGTCAAAGCTGCCACTGCCAGACATAAAAACAGCTTTTATCCACGAGTACACAAAAATGCTGGAGAAACTCAGTGGGTGCAGCAGCATCTATGGAGCGAAGGAAATAGGCAACGTTTCGGGCCGAAACCCTTCTTCATACTCTTTATCCACGAGTAGTTGCTCTACTCAACAGCCAAAAATCTGCAGCCTCCCTTTGATCTGGTATTTTGTTGGTTCACATGCTTGATCAATGGTGTTTTATCATTAATGTTTCATTATTATTAATGTTTAGTGTTTTCTGAGTCATTCGTAACTGTCACTGTATGTCATATTGTTACTTGTGGGCGGAGCACCAAGGCAAATTCCTTGTATGTGAATACTTGGCCAATAAACTCACTTACTTACTTAAAATTGGGACAAAGCCATTTAATCTTTTGTGACTTTTAAGGTTTCAGAATTCTCCACGAAGATAGAAGAAGGCTTGTTTGAAATCTACAGCAGTGAGAATAAGTTGATTGAGGACACACTGCAGGAGCTGTTGACTATCCTGGAAAGAATCAGATGTTTAGAGTCTGAACTTAAACAGACGTGCAATGCCATGGCTACAGTCTACAAGGACGTGTGTTCACAGCCAGAAGTCTAAGTCATATCTTACAGCAGAAGTTGCTGTGCAGTCAGTATTCATCTTGTATTTTCTCCGTTTTTTGAAGAGCTTGGTGTAGTAAGTAAATTCCTTTGTGGCCACTTGGTTTGTGCTGTGACTTTATAGTTTTTTTGCAAACCAGTAGTTAGGCTTTGGACCATAAAATGGAAGAACATGCACTCTTCTGAGATCTAGTTTCTCAATCTTACAGCTATATTTAATTAATACTCAACATGAATTTTTATGAAGGACATTGTTTGGCAGGTTTGCCTCTTCTAACATTTGTAAAATAAGTTGTAGCTTTGGAAATTACTTCAGATTAGAGTTTGCAATATTAAAAAAGAGAAAACAAAGGTGGGGCAGTTGTATTGTTTTTGCATAGTGCATAGTAAAATGGCTCCCTGCACTACCTATTTCCAGTCCCAAATAATTTATAGATTATTTATTTACTCCCCTAAAACACACATACATGATGGTAGAAACATGGATTACATAGGAAATAACTCATTTTATGTAAATTCTGGTGTGTATCTAACTTAAAAAGTTCATGACTGGGCAAGAGTATGCATTAATGCCTTAATTCTGCAATGGACAGGTGGATGGATATTCACACACAGTCAGCCACTGTATTTACTCTTTCTTGCTGAGAAAACAGTGAATTCTGTAATGAGAATCTTCACTTGGATCATTGAAGGGAAGAAATATGGATGCTCTGAATAACTGATTTTCATGAGATACACCTGAGGGTTTTGGTAGTGGTTTTTAATCAACTATTCCATAGATCAGTGCTATGTAGGAGGGTCTAAACTAGAAAGGTTGGTGCAGTTGGGAACCGAAATTGGAAGGAGCGATGGAAAGGGAGAGGTTAGGACCAGTAAGTCTCAAAGGAAGGATAGCCAGGGAGAGGTGAAGGAACATGGTGAGGTATTTATTTCAATGCATGCAACTATTGTGGAGAAAGCAGATGAATTTAGAGGCAGGACATTGTGGAAACGTACTTGCGAGAGGGACAGGACTGGCAGCTCAATGTTCCAGGGTTTCAATGTTTCAGCCGTGATCGAGGTGGGGGAATAAGTGGAGAAGTTGCTAACTAGGGAGTCTGTCACAGCAGCACTCAAAGTGGATATACTGGAGAGAATGTCTGTTGAGGCCACATGCGTAGAACTCAACACTCGCGAATGGGATTTACTATAGGGCCCTTGCACTGAGAGCAGTTGTTATTGGGTAAGTTTACATCTGACGTGGGAGTCGTTTAAAGGCCATTTGATCAAAGTTCAGGGACGTCATGTTCCAGTGAGGAGAGGGGATGGCAAAGCAATCGAGCCATCCGCAGTGTACAGATACAGGATATTAGGGAATAATGTTTAGTGCAAGGTAAAGTCCAATTAAAGATAGTCCGAGGGTGTCCAGCTGTTAATAGGATGATTCAGTTGCCTGATAACAGCTGGTAGAAACTGTCCCCGAATCTGGAGATGTGCGTTTTCACACTTCTGTACCACTTGCCTGAGGGGAAATGAGGGTGAGATCCGGATGAGAAAAGTGCAACAAATTATGAGATTATCAGTCGATCATTCTGCGTCCTCCAGCCGTTCAGCTGTGCATTTGACAGCACGACAATTGTAAGCTGTGTGACAGATTTATTGTCACGTTGTAATGTAAATTCACGCATGGTTTAGTCAGTAAACCTGATGCTCGCATCATCCAGTGGCAATGGTTGGATAATACAGAAACAGTATGGTTATTTAACACAGAATACTGGTCAGAAATAGGCCACCTTCCAATTGATCATTGCCTCTGTTAAGCTCCACGCAAACCTCTTCCACCACTATTCTGTCTAATCTTCGTAAAATATACAATTTTCTGCAATAATTTACTCAGCACATTAATTCTGGCTAAAAGTCTCGGCTCAGTAAATTTAAATTAATTTGGCCGCACATGACACTCAGCTGACTGCAGGAGCACATTCAACAAAATGTAACACATTAACTCTACCTGATATCCAAAAGATGCACAAAGAAGAGTCTCGACCCGAAACATCACCCATTCCTTCTCTCCAGAGATGCTGCCTGTACTGCCTGAGATGCTGCCTGAGTTACTCCAGCATTTTGTGTCTATCTTCGGTTTAAACCAACATCTGCAGTTCCTTCCTACACATCCAAAAGCTGCACCCTTATTCATTGTTTGCATCTGGGTAGAACTTAAGAGCCTGAGCCTTGGTATATCCTTCTCGTTCCTGCAAAAACTATTACACAAATCAGACCAATATTTACAGGGCAAAATAGTTAAAGTGGGAAATGTCATGTTCAGAAAATCAGAATCAAACTTAACTGCAGAATGTTCCCCTTTCACATGTGCGATTTGTTTAACGGGTAAACTCTTGCATAAGTCTGTGGTAATGCTTTACAGTGCAATTTGAGGAAGGACATCCTTGTGATTGAGGCAGTGCAGCGTAGGCTCAAGAGATTGATCCCTGGGATGGCGGGACTGTCATATGAGGAAAGATTGAAAAGACTAGGCTTGTATTCACTGGAGTTTAGAAGGAAGAGGGGGGGATCTTATAGAAACATATAAAATTATAAAAGGACTGGACAAGCTAGATGCAGGAAAAATGTTCCCACTGTTGGGCGAGTCCAGAACCAGAGTCTTAGAATAAAGGGGAGGACATTTAAGACTGAGGTGAGAAAAAACGTTTTCACCCAGAGAGTTGTGAATTTGTGGAATTTCCTGCAACAGAGGGCAGTGGAGGCCAAATCACTGGATGGATTTAAGAGAGTTAGATAGAGCTCTAGGGGCTAGTGGAGTCAAGGGATATGGGGAGAAGGCAGGCACGGGTTATTGATAGGGGACGATCAGCCATGATCACAATGAATGGCGGTGCTGGCTCGAAGGGCCGAATGGCCTCCTGCTGCACCTATTTTCTATGTTTCTAATGCTGTTTGTACCTTGTCACAATTTTCCGGGTTGAATGCCATATAGTTCAGTTCTCTTGTCAGCTTTATCCATGACAGCATTCATTGAAAAATTACTGCTCGGAAAAAGGCCATTTGATTGATCAAATTCATGCTGGCAAAAGCAATCCAATTTGATGCCACTTACACTCTTCCTAATGCCCTGCACCCCTCGTGCATTCACCCTGTCTATTTCCTCATGATTTTATACACCACCATAAAAATAGCCTCCTCAGCCTCCTGCGTTCCGAAGAATAAACCCCAGCTTGCCAAACCTTTCCCCAATAGCTCAGACCCTCGTCCCGGCAATATCCTCATAAATCTACTCTGCATTCCTTCCAGCTTAATGACATCCTTAATGACAATTATATCTGCTTTCTCCACCACATGGAGCGGTGTATTCTGGATTCTAGTTGCTGCATAGAGAGCTTTCTTCATGTCACTTCCTTTTTACAGCAACCACCTTCATTTTGATCATTCTGATTGTTGAGCCTTCACCAATGGGAATAATTTCAATCTGGATCGTTAGCTTAAATACATATCAAGATTCATAGAGTGATACACTGGGAACAGGCCCACATCAGCCAACATGTCCCAGCTACACCAGTCCCACCTGCCTGCGTTTGGTCCATATCCCTCCAAACCTGTCCTATCAATGTAGATCCCTTCTCATCTTCCTGATTCAAGGAAAACCTCCCCAGATTCTCTTGTTGATCCACGTTTCCTAATTTCTGTTATCCATGCTCTCCAAATACAGGCAGCTCAGAGAAGCAATTTGGACCCTGACCTTACTGTCCACATGAATCTCTGACCTGTCCTGGCAGTAGGCAGGTGTCCTGGAAGTAGGCAGGTCTCCTGCTTGCATGGGGAAAGGTCCCACACTCAGTTTTTGAAGTACAGGTTATGTAGTGCAATATATTAATTTCAAGGCAGGAATGATGATTAATAAATTGACAAATTACTAGGAGAAAGAGGAAGGAAGGCATGGTGGATGAAAACATTCATTAGACCATTGTGGGTAGATAAAAATGCTGGAGAGACTCAGCGGGCGAGGCAGCAATCTATGGAGCGAAGGAATAGGTGACGTTTCGGGTCGAAACCCTTCTTCAGAAGGGTCTCGATCCAAAACGTCACCTATTCCTTCGCTCCATAGATGCTGCCTCAGCCGCTGAGTTTCTCCAGCATTTTTATCTACCTTCGATTTTTCCAGCATCTGCAGTTCCTTCTGAAAGCCCTGTCCCACGGTACGAGTTCATTCCAAGAGCTCTGCTGAGTTTAAAAAAAAAATCAAACTTGTGGTAAGCACGGGGAATGAACGTAGCGGGTACGTCGGAGCTCGGGGACGTCTCTTAGCGCTATCGGCAGGTACTCGGGAAGAATCGCTAACGGCAGGTAAGCACGGGAAGACTCGTGAAGATTTTTCAACATGATGATAAATGTCCACGAGAGCCCCGAGTACCGACGAGTGGCCATTACCGTAAATCTCCGAGTTCGAATCAGGGCAAACTCGGGAGAGCTCTTGGAATGAACTCGTACCGTGGGATAGGGCTTTTAAACATTAGACCATTGTAGCTCAGTGAACACAACATTTCTACGAAAAAAATCTTTATTATTCATAAATCTTTAAAATTGTGCCAAAATCTATTATTTACGCAGGATTTACAAAAGAACATTTTCTTCAAAGTCACACGTCAATTTGCATTTTATCACTATATTTATTCGGCTTGTATTTTTGTTGCTCTGAAAACAATGCTAACTTTACAATCAACGTGTTGGAAGGAAGATGTCAGCATTTTTCTTGAACAGGAGCTCAAGCTTCAACATGCTGCAGGGTGTTTTATACATTCAGTGTCAGTTTAGAGCACTCTTAATCCAAAGACGGGAGCGGCTGTTGGAGGCAAGCATTTTTACACAGAAGGCGAAAGGTGTAAGAACAAACGAGTCAGCGTGGCTTGTTGGAAGAAGCAGTTTGCAGGGAAGTCTTAAGGGCTTGTCCCACTGTACGAGGCAATTCAAGAGCTCTCCTGAGTTTAAAAAAAATCAAACTCGTGGTAAGTACATAGCGGGTACGTCGGAGCTCGGGGATGTCTCGTAATGCTAACGGCAGGTACTAGGGAAATGCGGTAACTCAAAAGTTTTTTCAGGACTGTGAAAAATGTCCACGAGAGCCCCCGAGTACCTACGAGCGGCTATTACCGTAATTCTCCGAGTTCGAATCGGGAAACTCGGGAGAACGCTTGAATTACCTCGTACAGTGGGACAGGCCCTTTAGGGCAGAAAGACTTTACAGCAGGTTGGCAAGAATAAACTTAATTGATTTGTGAATAACCGCAGAGAAAGGTTTTCTTTGAAGACAGACACAAAAAGCTGGAGTAACTCAGCAGGATAGGCAGCATCTCTGGAGAGAAGGAATGGGTGAAGTTTCGGGCCGAGACCCTTCTTCAGATTCTTAAGGTTTTCTTTACCTTATAATAAATTGTTATTGAGCCAAGATTCTCAAATCTATCAAAGGTTGGAGTCTTGTTAGTAAGGCAGTCTATTCATTAGCATTCTGTGTGCAGGTTACTTTGATCAGCTGGGGGCGTCTATAACAAAACACCCCGTGTCATGTTTCGCAATCTCCACGTCAAAAACGACCATTATTCCACAGGTCTGTCTAACATTGTGAGGCAGTCATTTAACAAGAGTGACTTGACAACTGTGTAAAGGATGGCAACTGAGGTAAATTCCAGAGCTTCTTGCACAACAGTATTGTGGCTGCACCTTCACCAGATAGACGGAAGCATTTTAAGAAGGTTGCCACTATCTCCAAGGACAGTTATTGATAGACAACATATAATGATCATGGTGACGTTTCAGGTCAGGACCCATCTTCAGACTGAAATGTCACCTATTCAGGTTCTCCAGAAATATGGCCTGACCCGCTGAGTTACTTCAGCATTTCAGGTGGGTTTTTTTGTGAACCAGTATCAGCAGTTCATTGTGTTTATATAATGGATCTGGCAGCTGCATCCACACCCAGAAAAAAAAACCTGCCCTTCCACATTCCAATCGTGAATTAATCTGGGTTAACAAGAACATCTTCAAATTTAATTCCAAACAAAAGTTATTCATGTTGATGGGATTTGGGGGATGGGGAAAAGGAGGAGGAGGAGGAAGGGTTAATGCAATTTCCTCCATTCTGCACCAGCTCCAAAGCTCTCCAAATCAGTAATTTAATATACATTGGCAACTATTTCCTGGAATTAATCCCACCAATCTAGGTTTGTTATCTGGGACATCAGAATTTGTTCTTTAGATTGCAAAGTGGTAATCACAATACAATCTAAAATGTCTGCTGACATATAATAAAAATGATAGCTTCCCCAGTGTGATACAAAGATGTGCATTGCTGTCAGAGGGTACAAGATAGAGCTCTAGGGGCTAGTGGAGTCCTGGGATATGGGGAGAAGGCAGGTACGAGTTATTGATAGGGGACGATCAGCCATGATCACAATGAATTGTGTTGCTGGTTAGAAGGGCTGAATGGCCTCCTCCTGCACCTATTTTCTATGTTTCTTTATGTAACACAATTTAGAAGACACAGAGTGCTGGAGTAAATCAGCAAGTCAGGCAGCATCTCTGGAAGACATGGATAGGCAGACATTTCAGTTTGGAACCCTTCCATCTGAAGAAGGGTCCTGACCCAAAACATTCACTGGATGTGGCCTAACCATGTTATCCAGAGCTGCCTGACCTGCTGAGTTGCTCCAATACTGTGTGATTTTTTTAAATGTAAACCAGCATCTGCAGTTCCTTGTGTCTATTTAATTTAGTACTTGTGTACGAGGACAACAAGGTATATATTTAAAAAGCAAAGGCACAGTTCAAGTGGCTTATAATGACCATTTAAGCAGCTGGCTTATATAGTGCAATGCTTACTCAGAAGAGTGAAATAAAAATCACCTTTTCTGGGAAATGTTTCATTTGATACATCAAATTCATGACTTGCTGCACGAACAAATTCAGGAGACACGCAAGTTTAAATTAGGGTTCAGGACTGAAGGCATGAAAGGATAAGGGGGAAAGTCTTTTAGGAGCGAGATGAGAAAAACATTTTCCACAGAGAGAGTGGTGAATCTGTGGAATTCTCTGCCACAGAAGATAGTTGAGGCCAGTTCATTGGTTATATTTAAGAGGGAGTTAGATGTGGCTAAAGGGATCAGGGGGTATGGAGAGAAGGCAGGTACAGGATACTGAGTTGGATGATCAGCCATGGGCCGTGGCCGATTAGGAAAGGGGGAGATGCAACGAGACCTGGCTGTCATGGTACACCAGTCATTAAAAGTAGGCATGCAGGTGCAGCAGGCAGTGAAGAAGGCGAATGGTATGTTAGCATTCATAGCAAAAGGATTTGAGTATAGGAGCAGGGAGGTTCTACTGCAGTTGTACAGGGTCTTGGTGAGACCACACCTGGAGTATTGCGTACAGTTTTAGTCTCCTAATCTGAGGAAAGACATTCTTGCCATAGAGGGAGTACAGAGAAGGTTCACCAGACTGATTACTGGGATGTCAGGACTTTCATATGAAGGAAGACGGGATAGACTCGGCTTGTACTCGCTAGAATTTAGAAGATTGAGGGGGAATCTTATAGAAACTTACAAAATTCTTAAGGGGTTGGACAGGCTAGATGCAGGAAGATTGTTCCCGAAGTCCAGAACAAGGGGTCACAGTTTAAGGATAAGGGGGAAATCGTTTAGGGCCGAGATGAGGATAACATTTTTCACACAGAGAATGATGTATTTCTGGAATTCTCTGCCACAGAAGGTAGTTGAGGCCAGCTCATTGGCTATATTTAAGAGGGAGTTAGATGTGGGCCTTGTGGCTAAAGGGATCAGGGGGTATGGAGAGAAGGCAGGTACAGGATACTGAGTTGGATGATCAGCCATGATCATATTGAATGGTGGTGCAGGCTCGAAGGGCCGAATGGCCTACTCCTGCACCTATTTTCTATGTTTCTATGAAAGGATTTTTAAACAACTGAAATCTAGAATGTAGAAGCTTTTAAAAAATGTGCTAATTGTGTGTTTTTCACTGCAAACGATATTTCCTACCAAATTATGGGCTCAAACGCAGGAGAATTCAAATTCTTGCTGCTTTCAATCTTTACCTTTGAAAGAAAGTTTGATTCTAGGGAAGAGAGAAAAACATCACAAGCAGTTGTGTGAAAAGCACCAGCAACAGAACCAACACAGCCGACCTGACAACTGCCGAGAAATGCGACCATGTTAGATTTTAAAATAAATTGGCGCAGATGAGACTGGCTTAGAAAACAAAGCTAAACATGAAGTGGAAAAGCAGGATGGAAATATTTTCAATGGTAACTTTTAAAAATCAGACGAATAAATAGTTGGAGAAAAACTGTTGAGGTTAGAGGTGAAGGAGTAGGAGCGTAGTATTAAATGCCGACTCCCCAAACTAGCTCTATAGGCTTCAAGGTCATGCAGCAGATTAGTGTTTGGACAGCCGACAGATGCCAGCTCATCTTAACCAGGGTCATGAATCCAGAAACAAACGGACAAATTTAAGCGCCTTGAGTATTAGAAAGGCGCTATATAAATCCCATCCATTATTATTATTATTAAATTGCCACTCTTTTTAAAGAAGTCACTTCTCCGAACGTGGGATTAATTCTCTACTGTGAAAGACTGCAGGCCTGTGATCGCTTTTCCAAGAATCAGTGCGTGGATATCATGAGTCCCTGAGGAATGAAACAGTAAAGGAGACAATGTTAGCTTTAAATACGATGCAGACATCTCGATAATGTTGCTCTCCTGTGCTTCTGATAAACATACAAGGTTATTAAGGGTTTGGACACGCTAGAGGCAGGAAACATGTTGGGGGAGTCCACAACCAGGGGCCACAGTTTAAGAATAAGGGGTAAGCCATTTAGAACGGAGATAATGAAAAGCTTTTGCACACAGAGTTGTGAGTGTATGGAATTATCTGCCTCAGAAGGCAGTGAAGGCCAATTTGCTGGATGCTTTCAAAAGAGAGTTAAGGGTCTGTTCCACTTATGACATACAGGCAACCCCAGGTGACCTTTCACAACCATAGGAGACCTCTCACGACTATACAGTCTGTATGGTCGTGTGAGCTCACCAAAGAGTCGTAGCGTCTTTCTGGTCGCCGCTGAATTTTCAACATGCTGAATAATTTGGCGACTTATCACGTTGTCGCCTGTAAAGTTCGCGCAAGTGGGACAGGCCCTTTAGATAGCGTTAAAAATAGCCGAGTCAGGGCATATGGGGAGAAGGCTGGAACGGGGTACAGATTGTGGATGATCAGTCATGATCACATTGAATGCCGGTGCTGGCTCGTGGCCGAATGGCCTACTCCTGCACCTATTGTCTATTGTCTACACAGAGGGTGGCGAGTGCCTGGCGGTAGGTACGTTAGTAGTGCTTATGAGGCTTTATGACATGGAGGGAATGGAGGGATATGGATCATGTGTAGGCAGATAAGAGGTGGTCTTGGGATCATGTTCGGCAGGGATACTGCAAAACTGGGCCAGAACATGGAGGAGGTACCTCACCTTCGTAAGTGTTCACAGCCTCCAGATTCATCACGTGCCGAATCACATGGTACTCGTCCGAAATCCCATTCCCGCCCAACATGTCGCGGGCTTGCCGGGCAATGTCCAGGGCCTTCCCGCAGGAATTCCGCTTCAGCATCGAGATCATTTCGGGCGTGGATCTACGGAAAGGAGTGGAAATAACTCATCAGCAAACCAGCGGTCTTGGCTCTGCTCCCAGTGAACGAGGGCGGCGTTTGCAGCGGGACTCACTTATCTTCATCCTTTAAGCGACCCAGCTGGATGCAGGCCTGGAGGCCCAGGGTGATCTCAGTCAACATGTCCGCCATCTTCTTCTGGATCAGCTGGTTACGAGCGAGAGGAACTCCAAACTGAATCCTGTCACGGAGCGAGAAAGACCGATGAATATCACGGTTGGGGATGGCTTGACTTTCCTTCTATGACTGGTGACAGGAAGGTTACCACTCTGCTCAACAAACCCCTTCCCATTTCCTATTTGTCGTATAATTTGCAATTATATTATATAAAGCAGTACAGCACAGGATCAGGCCCTTCGGCCTGCAATGTCAATAGACAATAGACAATAGGTGCAGGAGTAGGCCATTTGGCCCTTCGAGCCAGCACCGCCATTCAATGTGATCATGGCTGATCATCCCCAATCAGTTCCTGCCTTCTCCCCACAAACCCCCATGATTCTGCTATTTTTAAGAGCCCTATCTAGCTCTCTCATAAAAGTATCCAGAGAACCTGCCTCCACCGCCCTCTGAGGCAGAGAATTCCACAAACTAACCACTCTCTGTGAGAAAAAGTGTTTCCTCGTGTCCGTTTTAAATGGCTTACTCCTTATTCTTAAACTGTGGCCCCTGGTTCGGGACTCCCCCAACATCGGGAACATGTTTCCTGCCACTAGCGTGTCCAAACCCTTAATAATCTTATATGTTTCAATGAGATCCCTCTCATCCTTCTAAATCCAGAGTGTACAAGCCCAGCTGCTCCATTCTCTCAGCAGATGACAGTCCCGCCATCCCGGGAATTAACCTTGTAAACCTACGCTGCACTCCCTCAATAGCAAGAATGTCCTTCCTCAAATTAGTCTGTGCTGAACATGATGTCAAGGCCAACTCTTGCCTGCACATGATCCATATACGTCCATTCTCTGCATATTAAGGTGCCTATCCAAGTCTCTTACTATTGTACTTGCCTCCACAGTGCATTCCCGGTTCTCACCACCCTGTGTTAAATAAAACTTGCCCCTGCACATCCCTTCTCCTTCATCCCATACATCACGCAGCAATTTGCAGCTCAGGGGTGTGCAATGGGATCTCCCTTTCTTGGTTTTACAGATGCGCCAGGGAAAACATACGGTTGGGTTGGAACACGGCTTGGTTTGGGACCAATACCGCAAAATATATATATTTTTAAATGGCAGAGTTGTTGATGATAAAGCCCAGTCCATCTCACAAACCAGACTCCCCGCCATTAACACGATGTACACTTCACGCTACCTCGGAAAAGCAGCCAACACAATCAAAGACGTCCCACCCCGGTCATTCCTCCTTCTCCCCGCTCCCGACGGGCAGAAGATACAGAAGCTTGAAAGCACGAACCCCCGGACTCAGGAACAGCTTCTTCCCCTCTGTTATCAGGCTTATGAACGGTCCTTCCATAAGCTAGGGTACTGTCCCATTCACCTCTACCTCATTGCGGACATTGGACTTTGTCTGTGGAACTGATGCACTACAATGCTGAGAACTATATTCTGCACTCTGTATCTTCCCCTTTGCTCTACCTACTGTACTTGAGTTTGACTTGATTATATTTATGTACAGTATTATCCGATTTGTTCGATAGCAGGCAATACAATAGGGGGCTGAGGACGCAACCCTGGGGCGATCCTGTGCTCAGGATCGCCCCAGGGTTGCGTCCTCAGCCCCCTATTGTACTCCCTGTACACACATGACTGTGTGGCTAGGTTCAGCTCCAACTCAATAATTAAGTTTGCTGATGACACTGTGGTGGTGGGCCTGATCTCAGACAACGACGAGAAGGCCTACCGGGAGGAGGTGGCTGAGTCTAGCACTCTGGTGCCAGGATAACAGCCTCCTCTTGAACATCAAAAAAACGAAGGAGCTGATCATGGACTTTAGGAGGGCACATCATCCGAGGACGTACACTCCATTGAGGATAAATGGGGATCCTGTGGATAGGGTGAACTGTTTTAAATATCTGGGAGTCCACATCTCCGAGGATATGACATGGGCATCACACGCCTCAGCACTCGTAAGGCAAGGCAGCGCCTTTACCACCTCAGGCAATTGAGGAAATTCAGAGTGTCTCCGAGGATCCTCCAGTGCTTCTACGCAGCGGCGGTGGAAAGCATCTTGTCCGGGAACATTACCATCTGGTTTGGGAATTGCTCTGCCAAGGACAAGAAGGCTCTGCAGAGAGTAGTGCGTTCGGCCGAACGCACTATGGGAACTTCACTTGCCCCCCTGCAGGAACTATACATCAGGAGGTGCAACTCCAGAGCCAACAATATCATGAGAGACCCCTTCCACCCCTGCAACGGACTGTTCCAGCTGCTACGGTCAGGCAAACGCCTCCGTTGCCATGCGGTGAGAACGGAGAGGTTGAGAAGGAGTTTCTTCCCAGAGGCCATTCGGACTGTAACCGCCTATCTCACCAGGGACTAACTCTACTGAACGTTTTTCCTTCCATTATTTATTATGTAAAAGAATATGTGTTATGATTGTGTTTATAGTTTGTTTGGTTGTTTGTCTTTTGCACAAAAGTCCGCGAGCATTGCCACTTTCATTTTACTGCACATCTCGTATGTGTATGTGACAAATAAACTTGACTTGACTTGACTTGAATACCAAGCTTTTCACTGTACCTCGATACATGTGACAATAATCAACCCTAGCCTGTTCACTGGATGTGGAAATGGGAGCATAATATTGAACAGGAAAAGGCAGGAACATGAGAAACACATATAAATACAAATAGAAAAGAGTGTCTACACCAGCGCTTTGTGCAGTTCCCCCATCCACTTCCCAGCCCATTTCCTGCCCTATCCCAGATTTTCCGAACCCCTTGGTGTTCAAATCCACAGAGGAGGATCTCTGGATAAACGTGGATCTCTCCACCCATCCACCAGCAACTGTAGGACTGTAGCAAACCATTAGGATAGACAATAGACAATAGATAATAGGTGCAGGAGTAGGCCATTCGGCCCTACGAGCCAGCACCGCCATTCAATATGATCATGACCAATCAGTACCCCGTTCCTGCCTTCTCCCCATATTCCCTGACTCTACTATTTTTAAAAGCCCTATCTAGCTCTCTCTTGATGGTATCCAGAGAACCCGCCTCCACCGCCCTCTGAGGCACACACTCACCACTCTCTGTGAGAAAAAGTGTTTCCTCGTCTCCGTTCTAAATGGCTTACTCCTTATTCTTAAACTATGACCCCTGGTTCTGGACTCCCCCAACATCGGGAACATGTTTCCTGTCTCTAGCATGTCCAAACCCTGAACAATCTTATATGTTTCAATGAGTTACCCTCTCATCCTTCTAAACTCCAGAGTGTACAAGCCCAGCTGCTCCATTCTCTCAGCATATGACAGTCCCGCCATCCCGGGAATTAACCTTGTAAACCTACGCTGCACTCCCTCAATAGCAAGAATGTCCTTCCTCAAATTAAGGGGACCAAAACTGCACACAATACTCCAGGTGTGGTCTCACTAGGGCTCTGTACAACTGCAGATGTTTGAGAACAAGCTGTTCTAGCATTCAGTTTTGCCCAGTGTGTCTCCCACCTGGAGACAATGCCAGATAACAGCCATTTCAAACTTCACCAATAGCTTGCTAAGGAGAGTGGCACGGTGGTGCAGCGGTAGAGTAGCTGCCTCACAGCGCCAGAGACCCAGGTTTGATCCTGACTACAGGTGCTGTCTGTACGGAGTTTGTACCTTCTCCCTGTGACCACGTGGGTTTTCTCAGAGTGCTCAGGTTTCCACCCACACTCCAAAGATGTGCAGGTTTGCCGGTTACTTGGCTTCGGTAAAACTGTAAATCGTCCCTGGTGTGTCGGATAGTGCTAGTATATGGGGTGATCATTGGTTGGCGCGGATTCGGCGAGCTGAATGGTCTCTTTCCGCGCTGTAACTCTAAAAGCTGACGTTAAGGCCATCACGGGAGTAGGCTTGGACAACAAAATGAAGCCTTCGTCGTAGCAGAGTTGTTAGACTAGGAACTTCCCGGGTTTAATCCTAGTCTGCGCAGTTAGTGTTCTCAGTAAGACACTCAAAGAGCAGACACTGAAATTCCCAACTGAACATGGACACAGATTTTGGGAAGTCTCGTTGATGGATAGTCGTAAAATCCACTGTTGTGCATTGCCATGGAAGTTTAACAAACCAATGTCAGATGCTGCAGGAGCAGCCATCAAGAGCCGGACTTGTCCCAGTATCAGACCCTGGGCTCAAACAAAGGCTGGCCCAAAGGTGGCCACAGCAACCTGCATTTCCACCATTCCAAGTACCGTAAACCCTCGTCATAATGGACCATGGGAAAAGACAAGGGTGGGAAAATGGTTCTTGATTTTCTACTTTAATTGAGTAAGGATTATCATTTTAAAAAGTAGTGGAAACAAACAATATTTCACAATACACAAAAGAATTCAAAGTGCTGGAGTAACTCAGTGGGTCAGGCTGCATCTTTGGAGAACATGGATGGGTGACGGTTAGGGTTGAGACCCTCGGTCTGGAACTGGGCCTGGGATCCAGGCGAGTTGATGGTCCCAGCCTGCTGGCGGATGGGGAAGTGGCAACGATCGGCAAAGTTGATGGGTGTCGGCCCGCAGGCGGCTGGAGTGCAGACAAGGGTCAGCGGTGGAAGAATGACCGGCCTGGCAGCAGACGGGGAGGTGGTACGTGTCGGGGGTAGTGTGGGCAGCCATCAGTAGGTCAGTCCGCTATAACCAAAATCTGTTATAAAGAGGTCCGTTGAAACGAGGGTTTACTGTACCTGCTGTACCTTGCAAATGGAAGGTGGAATTCAACAGAGTTGTTCTAACTCAACTCACTGCAAGGTTTAATAGTCACATCTCCCCTCTCTTCACCTGTCCAGAGTGTATTGTCTGGCCGTTTCCAAACAGAACTCCGCCGCTCCAAGAGCACCCCAGGAAATTCCATAGCGTGCATTGTTCAGACACCCAAACGGACCCTGGAAAAACAAAGGCATTACAATAGTTGCAGTTCAGAGCTGGGAGATATCCTAGGCTGCTACACATAGATATTAGTGATAGTATAGCACGGTGGCGCAGCAGTAGAGTTGCTGCCTCACAGTGCCAAATACCCGGGTTCCATCCTGACTACGAGTGCTGTCTGTACGGAGTTTGTACCTTCTCCCCGCGACCTGTGTGGATCCCTGGTTTCCTCCCACACTCCAATTGAGACCCTTCTTCAGACTGATAGACAGGGAGGGGTAAGTAGATGTATGGGAAGGCACAAAACCAAGCAGAGCCTGTATCGATGACTCAGGAAATGTGGACCCACAAGGGTGGATCCCCGAGTCATCAGTGCAGGCTGTTTTGTTCTGTACCTTCTTGTACAGCCCTATGAAGGTCATTAGCACTGACAGGGTCTAGTGCCCATTGATGTAGAGCTCACTGCTCATGTGAGGGAGATCAGAAAGTCATAAGTGATAGGAGTAGAACTAGGCCATTCAGCCCATCAAGTCTACTCCGCCATTCAATCATGGCTGATCTATCTCTCCCTCCTAACCCCATTCTCCTGCCTTCTCCCCATAACCCCTGACACTAACCCCGTACTAATCAAGAATCTATCTATCTCTGCCTTAAAAATATCCACTGACTTGGCCTCCACAGCCGTCTGTGACAAAGAATCCCACAGATTCACCACCCTCTGACTGAAGAAATTTCTCCTCATCTCCTTCCTAAAAGAAAATTCTGAGGCTGTGACCTCTAGTCCTAGACTCTCCCACTAGTGGAAACATCCTCTCCACAACCACTCTATCCAAGCCGTTCACTATTCTGTATGGTTCAATGAGGTCCCTCCTCGTTCTTCTAAACTCCAGCAAGTACAGGCCCAGTGCAGTCAAATCAGTGGAGTGACTCAGTTAGTTTAGATTATTGTCACGTGTACCGAGGTACAGTGAAACGCTTTTGTTGTGTGCTATACAGTCAGCATATAGACAACACATGATTCCAATCGAGCCATTTACAGTGTATAGATACATAATAAGGGAATGTGTTGGAAGGAACTGCAGATGCTGGTTTAAACCAAAGATAGACACAAAAGGCTGGAGTAACTCAGCGGGACAGGCAGCATCTCTGGAGAGAAGGAATGGGTGACGTTTTGGGTCGAGGCCAAGGGTCCCGACCCAAAACATCACCCACTCCTTCCCTCCAGAGATGCTGCCTGTCCCGCTGAGTTACTCCAGCTTTTTGTGTCCATCTCATGATAAGGAAATAAGGTGTGTGTGGTGCAAGGTAACTCACCTTGAGTCCCGCCACGTTGGGGAGCAGGTTGTCTGCAGGGACCTCGACGTCCTCCATCAGTATCATCCCGGTGGAGGAAGCCCGCAGTGAGAACTTGCCTTCGATCTTTGGCGTGCTCAGCCCTTTCATCCCCTTCTCCAGCAGGAAGCCACGCACCATCCCATCCTCGCACTTGGCCCAGACCACCAAGACGTCAGCTGTCGGAGAGTTGGTGATCCTGACACAGGGAAAACAAACCTCAGAGGGACAGCACAGGAACAGGCCCTTCGGCCCACAATGTCTGTTCCCAACATGATGCCAAGACCATGTTGGTCGGCACAATGGCGCAGCAGACGACTTGCTCCCTCACAGCGCCAGAGAGCGGGGTTCGATCCTGACTACGGGTGCTGTCTGTAAAGAGTTTGTACACAGTGAGTGGTGAATCTGTGGAATTCTCTGCCACAGAAGATAGTTGAGGCCAGTTCATTGGCTATATTTAAGAGGGAGTTAGATGTGGCCCTTGTGGCTAAAGGGATCAGGGGGTATGGAGAGAAGGCAGGTACAGGATACTGAGTTGGATGATCAGCCATGATCATATTGAATGGCGATGCAGGCTCGAAGGGCCAAATGGCCTACTCCTGCACCTATTTTCTATGTTTCTCCCTGTGATCGCGTGGGTTTTATCCGGGTGCTCCGGCTTCCTTCCTCATCCCAAAGACATGCAGGTTAATTGGCTTCTGTAACTTATCCCTAGTGTGTAGGATAGTGCTAGTGTGCTGTGATCGCTGGTCATCGACTCAGTTGGCCAAAGGCCCTGTTTGTATTCTGTATCTCTCAACTAAACCTCTTATGAATGAAAGTATCATTCATTCATTCATTCATTATCTACCTGCAAATTATCCATATCCCTCCATACCCTGCATACTTACCTGAAAGTCTCTTAAACATTTAGGGTACTATGTTCAGTTCTGTGCACCATGTTATAGAAAAGATGTTGTCAAGCTGGAAAGGGTGCAGAGAATGTGTAGGAAGGAACTGCAGATGCTGGTTTAAACCGAAGATAGACACAAAAAGCTGGCGTAAGTCAGCGGGACAGGCAGCATTTCCGGAGTGAAGGAATGGGTGACGTTTCAGGTCGAGACCCTTCTTCAGACCTGTAGAAGGATGTCGACCTGAAACGTCACCCATTCCTTCTTTCCAGAGATGCTACCTGTCCCGCTGAGTTACTCCAGCTTTGTGTGTCTATCGAGGGTGCGGAGATTTACGAGGATGTTGCCAGGACTTGAGGGCCCGGACAAATGGGAGAGGTTGAGCAGGCTGGGACTCTATTCCTTGCAGCGCAGGAGGATGAAGGGTGATCTTATAGAGGTGTACAAAATCATGTGAGGAATAGATCAGGTAGACGCACAGAGTCTCTTGCCCCAGAGTAGGCGAATCGAGAACCAGAGGACATGGGTTTAAGCTGAGGGGGGAAAGATTTAATAGGAACCCGAGGTGTAACTTTTTCACACAAAGGGTGGTGTGTGTATGGAACGAGCTGCCGGAGGAGGTAGTTGAGGCTGGGACCATCTCAATGAAACATTTAGACAGGACAGGTTTAGAGGGATAGGGGGCGAACACAGGCAGGTGGGACTAGTGTAGATGGGACATGTTGGTCGGTGTGGGCAAGTTGGGCTG
The DNA here is from genome assembly GCF_010909765.2 of Amblyraja radiata. Taxonomy (NCBI): domain Eukaryota; kingdom Metazoa; phylum Chordata; class Chondrichthyes; order Rajiformes; family Rajidae; genus Amblyraja; species Amblyraja radiata. The sequence goes on from NC_045990.1 coordinate 17,640,600, forward strand.
AAGGGCGTTTCCACACTGTATCACTCTATGACCTCCCTTGTATCCGCCTCGAGCATTACAAGCTGTGAGCCCTTGTGCTTTAGGTAATCACAAGTATCTTGCCCACCCTTCACCCAGGGCGGCACGGTGGCGCAGTGGTAGAGTTGCTGTCTTACAGCGCTGGAGACCCGGGTTTGTTCCTGACTACGGGTGCTGTCTGTACGGAGTTTGTACGTTCTCCCCGTGGGTTTTCCCCGAGATCTTCGGTTTCCTCCCACACTCCAAGGATGTACAGGTTTGTAGGTTAATTGCCTTCAGTAAAAGTGTAAATTATCACTAGTGTGTGTAGGATAGTGTTAGTGTGCGGGGATGGCTGGTCGGTGGGGACACGGTGGGCCTGTTTCCGCGCTGTATATCTAAACTAGACTCCATGCTTGTATGAAGAAGCTGTAGATTTCACGTACCAGGTCTTTGACCCATTGAGCGTATAAGTGTTGCTGCTGGCGTTAAACCTGGCTCTGGTTTCCATGCCCGACGGGTCACTCCCGTGATTGGGTTCCGTTAGCCCAAAGCAACCCAACAATTCCCCTTTGGCTACAAGGGGACAAGAGCAGAAAGACACAACGCCTGGTTAGGTTGTGTAGGAAGCAACTGCAGATGCTGGTTTATAACAAAGATAGACACTAAATGCTGGAGTAACTCAACATTTAGGACAAGCAGCATTCCTGGAGAGAAGGAACGGGTGATGTTTTGGGTTGAGACCCTTCTTTAGACTGGGGGGGGGGGAAGGGAAACGAGAGATATAGACGGTGATGTAGAGAGATATACAACTTCTTCTCCTTGCCTATGGCGTGCACAGCCTAAAGTTGTAGGACAACTTGTTCCATTTGATCTTATTTGATTGTGCATGTGAAGGTTGCAATCTCCCACCCCAAGAGATATAGAACACAGGCCATTGTTAGCTGTGTGCTAGGTGAGAAGGAGAAGCTGGTGCGACTTGGGTGGGGGAGGGATGGAGAGAGAGGGAATGCCGGGGTTACTTGGTGAGAGAGGTCAATATTCACATCACTGGGCTGGAGGATGCCCAGATGAAATATGAGATGCTGTTCCTCCAATTTGCATTGAGTCCCACTGACAATGGAGGAGACCTAGGACAGAAAGGTCAGGATGGGAATGGGAAGGAGAATTAAAGTGCGTGGCAACTGACCCGGAAGATAAGGTAGGTGCAGGCGGACTGAGCGAAGGTGATCAGCGAAACGATCGCCCAGTCTACGTTCGGTCTCGCCGATGTATAAGTAACGGGAGCTGCTGGTGGAGCACGGCTGGGAGAGTGACCCACCTAGCTTTGGAAGGAACCGCTGCTTCTGCGCTTCGGTGCCGTAGGCGGAGATCGGGTGCATGACGAGGGAGGACTGGACACTCATGACGGATCGGTAGCTGCTGTCCACACGCTCCACCTCGCGGGCAATCAGGCCGTAGGCCACGTACGAGGTCCCCGCACATCCATAACCTGCAACACAATCCATCCTGAGGCACTCATAGAAACATAGAAAATAGGTGCAGGAGGAGGCCATTCGGCCCTTCCAGCCAGCACCGCCATTCATTGTGATCATGGCTGATAGTCCCCTATCAATAACCTGTGCCTGCCTTCTCCCCATATCCCTTGACTCCACTAGCCCCTAGAGCTCTATCTAACTCTCTCTTAAATCCATCCAGTAATTTGGCCTCCACTGCCCTCTGTGGCAGGGAATTCCACAAATTCACAACTCTCTGGTTGAAAAAGTTTTTTCTCACCTCAGTCTTAAATGACCTCCCCTTTATTCGAAGACTGTGGCCCCTGGTTCTGGACTCGCCCAACATTGGGAACATTTTTCCTGCATGTAGCTTGTCCAGTCCTTTTATCTATCTATATATTACTAAAACTCTGTTCTTGACCGGTTTTGGCTTTCTGTGCTGCGGTTTCCGAGAGTACGCCGCCACCTACGGCCGTCATTTTTGGCCACCTCGCTCAGAGCCCCCCTCCGCCGCATGTGTGCCGAGGACTTTTCCCGTCGATGAAAATTGACAGAGATATTAATGTTTTTACAACATTCCCCATTCTCTCTGCTGCCTCTGCTGGAGGGAGGGGGAGGGACTATAAAACCAGGAAGTGGTGTGCCTCAATCAGTCTCTGCAAGTGGTGTGCCTCAATCAGTCTCTGCAAGTGGTGTGCCTCAATCAGAGCTCTGAATGACACTGACAAATGTCTACAGCACTGTGAGTACACTTAATGTGGTTTGAAAATGAAAATATGGTTAAAGTAAAAAAGCACTGCCTGCAAATGGTTGTTTGGGTTGAAGTAAAAAGGCACCCTCTCTCTCTCTCTCTCCTCCTCCTCCCTCTCCTCCCCCCCCCCCCCCTCCATCTCCTCCCCCCCCCTCCCTCTCCTCTCCCCCTCCCTCTCCTCTCCCCCGCCCCCTCTCCTCCCCCCCTCGTCCTCATCCCCCCTCCCTCTCCTCTCCCCCCTCTCCTCTCCCCCCTCTCCTCCTCTCCCCCCCCTCTCGTCCTCTCCCCCCTCCTCACTCTCCTCGCCCCTCTCTCCTCCTCCTCCCCCCCTCTCCTCCTCTCCCCCCCCGTCTCCTCTCCTCCCCCCCTCTCCTCTCCCCTCTCCTCTCCCCCCTCTCCTCTCCCCCCTCCTCTCCCCCTCCTCCTCGTCCCCCCTCCTCTCCCTCCCCCTCCTCCTCTCTCCCTCCCCCCCCTCTCGCTCTGCCCTCCCTCTCCTCTCCCCCCCTCTCACTCATCCTCCCCCCGCATCCCCCCTCCATCCCTCCTCCCCGTCCCTCCCCTAAACCCCCCTCCCTCCACCACCCCTACCCCCTCCTGCACCCCACCTCTCCCCGCCCCTCATCTCACCTCCTCTCTCTCCCCCCCCCCTCTCCTCCCCCCCCCTCTCTCTCTCCTCCTCTCTCTCTCTCTCCCCCTCCTCCCCTCCATTAGCGTGAGTGCGGGAGGGGGGGGGGGGGGGGTGTAGTTAGTGTGTGATGCTGCATGCCGCCTCCCCCCCCACAACCGCACGTTGGGGGAACAGACCCAACGGGTCTGCACTTGTAATTTAATATGTTTCTATAAGATTCCCCCTCATCCTTCTAAACTCCAGTGAATACAAGCCTAGTCTTTTCAATCTTTCCTCATATGACTGTCCCGTCTAAACGCTAAAGCTATCAATCTCCGCCTCACCCAATAACTTGGCCTCCACTGCCACCTGTGGCAATTAATTCCACAGATTCACCACTGTCTGGCATCCAAAATTTCCTCTCATCTCCATTCTAAAGGCAAGTCCTTATATTCTTAGTCAGTTCCTCTCTGGTCCTAGACTCTCCCACTAGTGGAAACATGGACTTGATGGGCCGAATGGCCTAATTCTACTACTATCACTTATGGCCTTATATTATTACAGGTGGCAGAAGTTACAGGGAGAAGGCAGGAGAATGGGGTTAGGAGGGAGAGACAGATCAGCCATGATTGAATGTTGGAATCGACTTGATGGGCCAAATGGCCTAATTTTACTCCTATCTCTTATGACCTTATCCTCTTCACATCCACTCTGTCTCGGCCCACACTATCTATTGATTCCATCACTTAATTGGGCAAGACCAGAGCTCACACCACCTTCAAACAAGGAACTGAACAGGGATACAGTGAAAAGCTTTTCTCCGCATTATCCATCTATCAGATCAGACTATACACGAGTACAATTAAACAGACACAAGTACAACAGGTAATACCAAGAGAAAAACACCAAGAATACAGAATTTAGTGTCACAGGGTAATAGCGTTACCGTTACAGAGGGAAAGTGCAGATTTAAAAAGTGCAAGGGCTGTAATAGGGTTGGTTGGAAGATTGGGCCTGGTGGACTGCTGCCTGCAGGGGAAGCTCAGAATTCCACTGGATCACCACCCTCTGACAAGAAATCCATCCTCATCTCCATTCTAAAGGTACGTCCTTTTATTCTGAGGCTGAACATATCCGTGGATTGTCACCTTGTCGTGGTGGAGGAGCTTGTGTGGACCTGAGATCCTGAGAGCGATGCCGTCTGGAGCTGCGCTCCTGGTAGGGCCACCCATGGCGGTAAGGTCGAGGGGGAGGTCTTTGACAAAGAGCAATCCAACCAAGACCTCAACGGTGGAACAGGCGGAGGACGATGGCTGGCCTTAGTGGAGCGTCACAACGGCTGGGAAGGCGGATGAAGGCTGCAGCAGAAAAGGGTCTCCGGTCGTCTTGGACTCCATGCCACTGGATCCTGACCCAGATCTGTCAAGGACCGTGGGGTGGGCTGTCTGTGCACCAGTCTCCCCACGTTAAACAAAGTCACGCACAGGCGTCCTCCAGCCCTGGAGACACCCATGGTCAGCCATGACTGAGGGGGGCCAAAGAACATATTGCTCCAGTACTTCAAACATGTAGACCCATCTTTACACTTATTTTATTTGTTGTAAATGGCGCCAAAATAGGGGACTGTGCGTTTGTGGATTGTGCAAAAGAATTTCAACATGCTGTGCATACGTGGCAATAAATAACCTTTGAACCCAAGTTTATGGGAGAACCGTTCACTAGTGGGGGAAGAAGCCGTTTCTGAATCTGGTGGTGCGTGCTTTAAATCTTCTTCCCATGGGGGGGGGGGGGGGGTGGGGGGGGGAAGAAGGTATGACTGGGGTGCAAATCGAGTGTGTAACCCCCTCTTATTTACCCACTTTAGCAAAAAGGCATGTACTCCCATTATAGGTTCTTCAATGATTCAAACGTTAGATCTCTTGTGGGGGGGGAGAGGAGAGAGACGTTTTTTGGCCTTCCATCACAGCAATGTGATGGATGTTTATGTAACTTATGTTGTGTCTTGGGTCTATTTGTTTGTAATGTATGGCTGCAGAAACGGCATTTCGTTTGGACCTCAAGGGGTCCAAATGACAATAAATTGAATTGTATTGTATTATAATTGTATTGTCTTATTTAAGAAAGAACTGCTGATGCTGGAAAAATCGAAGATAGACAAAAATGCTGGAGGAACTCAGCGAGTGAGGCAGCATCTATGGAGAGAATGAATAGGCGACGTTTTGGGTCGAGACCCTTCTTCAGACTGATGTTGGGGGGATGGTGAGAAAAAGTAAGGAAGAGGCAGAGACAGTGGTCTGTGGGACTGGGAAGGGGAGGGGAAGGAGGGAGAAAGCAAGGACTACCTGAAATTGGAGAAGTCAACGTTCATACCGCTGGGGTGTAAACTACCCAAGCGAAATATGAGGTGCTGCTCCTCCAATTTGTGCTGGGCCTCACTCTGGCCATGGAGGAGGCCCAGGACAGAAAGGTCAGATTGGGAATGGGAGGGGGAGTTGGTGCTGAGCCACCGGGAGATCAGGTGTCTTGGTCACTGAGTGGATAAAGCAGGCTGTGGACATGCATCACCTTTAATTGTGGATCCCAGTACTCCCAACTCTCCCATCTCGTGTAGAATGTCACGGTGAAACACTGAGGAGAGAAAAAGAGTCAATTATTATATATGGTCATCCAACAAGAAGCATGTTTGAATATGGGCTGAATGGTTCGTTTAGTTTAGAGATACAGCGCAGAAACAGACCCTTTGGCCCACTGAGTCCGCACCGACCAGTGATCCCAGCACGCTGCTTCTTCTTCTTCTTGCGTGTGGCGTGCACAGCCTAAAGTTGTAGGACAACTTGTTCTATTTGACATTATTTGATTGTGCACACCAGGCTGATTGCATTCGTCGACACAGGGCCGTCCACTCTGAAGAAGGGTCCCGAACAAAACTGTCACCCATCCCTTTTCTCCAGAGATGCTGCCTGATGCGCTGGGTTACTCCAGCACATTGTTGGTGCATAGGCCTTCATCAGTCAGAGTATTGAGTATAGAAGTTGGGAGGTCACGTTACAGTTATACAATACATTGGTGGGGTTGCATTTAGAGTTTTGTTTAGCTCAGAGATACAGAGCGAAAACAGGCCCTTCGACCCACTGAGTCCGCACACTAATATTACCCTACACACACTAGGGACAATTTACACTTATACCAAGCCAATGAACCTACAAACCTGCACGTCTTTGGAGTGTGGGAGGAAACTGAAGATCTTGGAGAAAACCCACGTGGTCACGGGGAGAACGTACAAACTCCGTACAGACAGCACCCGTAGTCGGGATCTAAACCCGGGACTCAAGGCAGCAACTCTACCGCTGCACCGCCCTAGAGTATAGTGTTCAGTTTTGGGTACCATGTTATGGGAAAGATGTCGTCAAGCTGGAAAGGGTGCAGAGAAGATTTGCAAGGATGTTGCCAGGACTCGGGGGGGGGGGAGGGGGGGGTGGCTGTGCTATAGGGAGAGGTTGAGCAGGCTAGGACTCTATTCCTTGGAGCGTAGGAGGATGAGGGGTGACCTTAAGAGGTGTACAAAATCAAGAGAGGAATAGATCGGGTAGATGTACAGAGCCTCTTGCCCAGAGTAGGGGAATCAAGAACCAGAGGACATAAGTTTAAGGTGAAGGGGAAAAGATTTAATAGGAACGCGGGAACGCACACAAGATGTTGGGTGTAGGGAACGAGCTGCCAGAGGAGGTGGTTGAGGCAGGTATATCACAACGTTTAAGAAACAGTTAGGCAGATACATGGATAGGACAGGTTTAGAGGGATATGGATCACAGGTGGGAATAGTGTAGATGGGACATGTTGGTCGGCGTGGGCAAATCAAAGGGTCTGTTTCCACGCTGTATGACTCTTTAGGATGGCATGGTGGTGCAGCGTTAAGAGTTGCTCCTGACTACGGGTGCTGTCTGTACGTTGCTTGTACGTTCTGCCTGTGACCTCGTGGGTTTCCTCCGGGTGCTCCAGCTTCTTCCCACACTCCAAAGAAATGCAGGCTTGCAGGTTAATTGGCTTTGGTAAAAATTGTAAATTGTCCCTAGTATGTGTGTAGGATAGTGTTAGTTTGCGGGGATCGCTGGTCGGTACAGATCCTTTGGGCCGAAGGGTCCCAATTCCACGCAGTGTCTCTAACTAAACCTATCAACAAGTACATGGATAGGACAGGTTTAGAGAGATATGGGCCATAGGCAGGGAGAAGGGACTAGATGGGACATGTGTAGGTAGGAACTGCAGATGCTGGTTTATACCGAAGATAGACACAAAAAGCTGGAGTAACTCAGCGGGACAGGCAGCGTCTCTGGAGAAAAGGAATGGGTGATATTTTGGGTCGTGTGCGTTTTTCAGACTCATCTGATGGGTCTCGACCCGAAACATCACCCATTCCTTCTCTCCAGAGGTGCTGCCTGTCCCCACTGAGTTACTCCAGCTTTTTGTGTCTATCTTCTACTTGGTTGGTGTGGGCAAGTTGGGTCGAAGGGCCCGTTTCCACGCTGTATCACTTGATAACTCTAACAGGATAATTTACTGAGCGAGAGGGGGCAGAGGTGCGGGCTGGTCTGACCTTCGTTGCGGTTTGCCAAGAGTATCCTGGGCATCAGCTTGGCTTGGCAGTAGGCATGGAACGTGTCTCTGATCAGGATCTCCTCCTCCGTCAGCTGGCCCTCCAGGTTCAGGGCGTCTCGCCAGTCAAACTGCACTCTGGCCGCTGTCGGGAGAGGAGGTCAACATGAGGAAACATCCAAACAAAGCCAGTGACCCACGATCGACACAAACCCCAATACCTTGCCTGTCTGCTGGCTGATCAACTTCTAATCTGCCCCAGCTAACTAACTGCTAAAATAAGTTCATGTGAACGGCTTTCAAGAGAGAGCTAGGTAGAGTCCTTAAAGATAGCGGAGACAGGGGATATGGGGAGAAGGCAAGAACGGGGTACTGATTGGGGTTGATCAGCCATGATCACATTGAATGGCGGTGCTGGCTAGAAGGGCCGAATGGCCTACTCCTGCACCTATTGTCTATTGTGGATGATCAGCCATGATCACATTGAATGGCGGTGCTGGCTAGAGGGGCCGAATGGCCTACTCCTGCACCTATTGTCTATTGGCTGCAGCCTTAAACCCGATCACACACTAAATTAAACCATAAAGTCCGTAAAACAATATTCATGCAGTGGAATAAGATTTAAATTGCATGACTTACGTTTTGAAGCTTTTATCTCTTCCATTTTTTCATTTTTCTCTGTGTGAAGGAATGGAAAGGTGATATAAATAATCTGTTTGAATGTTTACCTCGGTGTACATCAAAGCAAAATGTTGCAACTGCTCTGACATGTGGTTTTGTTTAGAGATACAGCATGGAAACAGGCCCTTCGGCTCACCGAGTCCATGCTGACCATCGATCACCCGTTCACACCAGTTCTATGTCATCCCACTTTCTCATCCACTCCCTACACACCAGGGACAATTGCACAGTGGAATTCTCTGCCTCAGAGGGCGGTGGAGGCAGGTTCTCTGGATGCTTTCAAGAGAGAGCTAGATAGGGCTCTTAAAAATAGTGGTCAGGGGATATGGGGAGAAGGCAGGAACGGGGTACTGATTGGGGATGATCAGCCATGATCACATTGAATGGCGGTGCTGGCTCGAAGGGCCGAATGGCCTACTCCTGCACCTATTATCGATTGTCTATTGTCTAATTAACCTACAAATCCGCATGTATTTGGGACAAGGGAGGAAACCCAGGCGGTCACAGGGAGAGCTTGCAAACTCGAGAGACAGTACCCAAGGTCAGAATCGAACCAGAGTCTTTGGAACTGTGAGGTACTTGAAGGACAGAATGAAAGAAGGAAAAAATTCTATTCCATTTCTTTAAGTGAGTACCTCACTTATTTAACATTTTACTTCATTAAAATTTAGCAGCCAGTAAAAATAAAAACATTTAACACCAGAGTCCTCCATCATTTAGGGCACTTTTTTCTTTCATCAGGAGTGCCAAAAGTGTTTAGGTTCAGTTTGGAGACACAGCACGGAAACAGGCCCTTCGGCCCACTGGGTCCACGCCGACCAGCGATCGCCCGTTCACACTAGTTCCATGTTATCCCACTTTCTCATCCACTCCCTGCACACTAGGGACAATTTCACAGAGGGCCAATTAACCGACAAACCTTCACTTCTTTGGCATGTGGGAGAAAGGTGGAGCAATCCCACACAGTCACATTTCATCGTCCCGTGTACTGGCAACGGAATCATTACATTTGTACTTGCTGCGGCTTTACTGGACCCATTAATGCAATTACACACAAATAAATATCCAATAATCAATAATCAGTAATACTCGGTAACCAGGATACAATAGTGCAAAAAATGGTCAGTAGTGCAACTAGTCAAGTCACATTTATTTATATAGCACATTTAAAAAACAACTCTCGTTGGCCAAAGTGCTTTACATTTGTTATAAGAATAGTATAAACAAACAAACTACATACATATATACATATAGCCCTCGCTCAGTGGACGTCAGGAAAGGCTTGGGAGTATAGATAAGATTTTAGTCTTGACTTAAAGGAGTCGATGGAGGGGGCAGTTCTGATGGGAAGGGGGATGCTGTTCCACCGTCTAGGAGCTGCAAGCTTAAGCTTATGCCTAGACCGCGGGATATTCAGCAGCCCCAAGAGGTCTGAAGAAGGGTCTCGACCCGAAATGTTGCCTATTTCCTTCGCTCCATAGATGCTGCTGCACCCGCTGAGTTTCTCAGGCATTTTTGTCCACCATGGAAGATCATAGTTGCTGGGATTAATGTTCAGTGCAGTGACAGTTTAAGAGTCTGACAGTTGCCGGGAAGAAGCTGTTCTTGAACCTTGCGGTCATAGTTTTCAGGCACCTGTCCCTGCTTCCCACAGGTAGCAGCGAGATGAGAGCGTAGCCAGGGTGATGTGGATCTTTGATGATGCTGGCTGCCTTTTTGAGACAGCAACTCCTGTAGATTTCTTCAGTGGTCAGTTTAGAAGTATAGAGTATATTCTATAGGCTTGGTATAAATGTAAATTGCCCCTAGGGTGTAGGATAGTGTTAATATGCGGGCATCGCTAGACTCGATGGGCCGAAGGGCCTGTGGATGTAATTATGGTGAACAGATGTAGTGTTCATGTTCATAAATAGTGATACACAGACCACTTATAGCTAATACACAGACCACTTATGGTCGAACCCTCGTCAATAGCTACGAGCACTGGCACGTGACATCACGGCCTAGGGGGAGTGTCCTGCTACATAATCTCACCTTGAGACGTAGGGAGTCCGAGAGTACAACCTCGCTCAGCTACAGCAGCAATGATAATTACATTAGCGGACCAACATGTAACACCTGAATAAAACTACTGTTTGAACCTGCCTGACGTCTGGCCTTATTCACCACGTTTGGTGCCGCTACAACAGGAGCAGAATTAGGCCATTCGGCCCATCAAGTCTACTCCGCCATTCAACCATGGCTGATCTATCTCTCCTCCTAACCCCATTCTCCCACCCTGACACCTGTACTAATCATTGTACTCAGGTTTGTGCTGGAGTTGTGCAACCTTTAAAAAGTTTCCATATTCAATAAGAACTACCTATGCTTGCCAACGGTCAGATTACTCATTTACAAACCAGATTGTGCAAACGAGCAAACACGCAGCAGAAAATAAAAAAGCAAATCAAACACAACGTGCGACTGGTCCCAGTTGAGCCACACACACACACGTTACTGAAACAGACCCCCTCCCACAGCAGCTTTCCCGACCATCGCCATTTAAAAAAAAATGTTTTAATCGAAATCTTTTTTATTTAGTTTTTAATTCCCACTGCAATTAACATTTTAAACTCTGTACGGTGAGGAATAAGAATAAGCATGGCCCTTATGTATTATGTAATGTGTCTGTCTGTACGCATATCTATGTTATATGTTTAATGTTTGATGAAATGTTGGAACCTGTACCGAGCTGTACTGATAACAAATTCCACCAGCCTGGCTGTGTGGTCATTAAAATACAATACAATACAATACAAAAGACATAACAAAGTGCAAAGTTGTCCATTTGTTACAGACAGACTGTAACAAATAAGTAAAAAACAGCTTATGCCAACATATTCAATTCAATTCAATTCAACTTTAATGTCATTGCACAAATACTAAGTATGGGTACAACGAAATGCAGTTTTGCGTCAGTCCGTAGTAGTAGTGCATATAGAAATTTAAAAAAAAGAAGATACAGAATAATCAAAAATACAGAATAATTAAACAATGGGGACAGAGGGACTGGAGAAATCTATCGGCGGGACTCCGAGTTCAGCAATGTGATGGTATAATTGTAGAAGCTGTTCCTCATCCTACTGGTACGAGACCTGAGGCTCCTGTACCGTCTCCCTGATGGGAGGAGGGCAAACAGTCCATGGTTGGGGTGGGAGGGGTCTTTAATGATCTTCCCAGCCCGTCTCAGACACCGTTTTCGGTGGAGGGCATCCATGGCAGGGAGCGGGGCACCGATGATGTGCTGCGCGGTTTTCACCACCCGTTGTAGTGCCTTCCCCTCCGCAACAGTGCAGCTGCTGTACCATACCGTGAAGCAGGTGGTCAGGATGCTCTCGATGGTACAGCGGTAGAAGTTGGTCAGTATCTGGGGGGACAGGTGGGCTTTCTTGAGCCTCCTCAGGAAGTAAAGGCGCTGCTGTGCCTTTTTGATCAGCTTGGAGGTGTTGAGGGACCAGGACAAATCCTCCGAGATATGTACCCCGAGGAATTTGTAGCTGGAGACGCGCTCCACCTCAGACCCGTTTATATGGATGGGGGTACATGGGATAGCAAGACAACAACAATAAAAGAAAAAACGAGATACCAAAAAGAATCCCTCCCCAGTCACTGCCTGTGAGCATGTGCAAATATCAGCCTGTCACAACAATAATCCATGATAAGTGAATGGGTAGACTGTTAAGCTGGTAAACTGTGCTTGATGATCAAGCATTTACAAAGCCTGGAATGCATTTAAAAAAGGTCCCCATGCATTCTGAAACCTTCCATTTGAATGTTGAAGTGAGTACCTGCTTTCCTTGAGCTTTAGGCAGGACATAATATCTGTCAGCCATTGTGTATGACCATCGCCATTTTAAAGCTGTGAGATTGAAAAATTGAAGATAGACACAAAATGTTGGAGTAACTCAGCGGGACGGACAGCATCTCTGGAGAGAAAGTTTCAGGTCGAGGCCCTTCTTCAGACTGATGTCAGGGGAGTGGGCGGTACAGAGGTAAAATGTAGTCAGAGACAGCAAGACCAAAGATCCTATAGCGAGCAAGATAGATCACTCGACGAAAAAGACGTAGTACGGTCATGGGCAGATTCAAGGGTAATTTTCGGCCCCATTTCCATAACCGGCTTCCGTCTCCGCACCAAAGATCCCATAGGATACTAGTGCAGAGACAGAGACAGAAACATCCTCGTAAAAATAAAAGTTCTTTGGTAAAAATCTTCTCCTCATTTTCAGAATTATAATTTATTAACACAAACTGTTCCCCCGCAACGTTGATTACACTGCGAGTCGGGTCGGGTCGGGTTACTGAAATGGATGAAAAATAGGCCCACGTTGCGCAATACACGTCAGCCCATTGCATTTAGCAGGAGTGGTCTATCTTGCTCCGCTATAGGATCTATGAGCAAGACTGGTGGGAGAACTGGGAAGGGGGAGGGGATGGAGAGAGAGAGGGAAAGCAAGGGCTACTTGAAGTTAAGAGGTTAGAGGTTACAGAAGTCAAATTCTTCCTTTACTTTAGTTTGGAGATACAGCGCGGAAATTGGCCTTTTTCGGCCCACCAAGTCCGTGCCAACCAGTGATCCCCATACACTACACTATCCTACACACACTAGGGACAATTTACAATGTTTTAACAAGCCAATTAGCCTACAAACCTGTACGTCTCTGGAGTGTGGAATGAAACCGGAGGTCCCGGAGAAAACCCAGGCAGGTCACGGGAAGAGTTCAAGTTCAAGAGAGTTTATTGCCATGTGTCCCTGATAGGACAATGAAATTCCTGCTTTGCTTCAGCACAACAGAACATAGTAGGCATTTACTACAGAACAGATCAGTGTGTCCATATACCATTATATAAATATATATACACACATGAATAAATAAACTGAGAAAGTGCAAATAACAGATAATGGGTTATTAATGTTCAGAGTTTGTCCGAGCCAGGTTTAATAGCCTGATGGCTGTGGGGAAGTAACTATTCCTGAACCTGGTCGTTGCAATCTTCAGGCTCCTGTACCTTCTACCTGAAGGTAGCAGGGAGATGAGTGTGTGGCCAGGATGGTGTGGGTCTTTGATGATACTGCCAGCCTTTTTGAGGCAGCGACTGCGATAAATCCCCTCGATGGAAGGAAGGTCAGAGCCGATGATGGACTGGGTAGTGTTTACTACTTTTTGTAGTCTTTTCCTCTCCAGGGCGCTCAAGTTGCCGAACCAAGCCACGATGCAACCGGTCAGCATGCTCTCTACTGTGCACCTGTAGAAGTTAGAGAGAGTCCTCCTTGACAAACCGACTCTCCGTAATCTTCTCAGGAAGTAGAGGCGCTGATGGAGAAGGTGCATACTCCATACCGTTAGTACCCGTAGTCCGGATTGAACCCGGGTCTCTGGTGCATAAGGTAGCAGGTCTACCGCTGCGCCACCGTGAAGAGTATTTTATATCGATGAATGAAGCTTGCAGTGCCAGGGGCAAGGCAGATACAACGGTGGCATTTAACAGGCTTTTAGATTGGCACATGGATGTGGATTATATGCAAGACAAGAGCTGGCCTTGACAAGTTCTACATGGACATTGTGGGCCATAGGGCCTGTTCCTGTGCTGCATTGCTCCATGTTAACTTCAACCTCTTGGTTTAAATGCAGTGAAGCAAAATACAGTATTCAGTCTCCTTGGTCCCTTATGCCCCTGTCCCACTTAGGCGATTTTTTCGGTGACTGGGCTGTTTTCACATTGGTGACGCCTGTATGGTCGTGAGTCGTCTCCTCAAGTCGCCTAAACAGTTGTAACGTTTTTCTGGTCATTTTCTGGTCAAATGTTCAAACCTATTCGGCGACTGTGGGCTTGACGTAGCTTGTCTTCTCCTGTCGTAGGTGGTCGCCAGGTGACGTTGGTTGTCGCCGGGTGTTGACTTCGGTGAATTCCATTGGCGACTACCTACGTCAACCGGCAACAGGTACCGCCGACTGAATTGTCTTCAGTTGTCGCCGACAGGGTCGTTGCTTGTCGCGGGTGGACGTGGGTCGACTTCGGTTGTCGCCTGTGTGGTCGTATGTTGTCGTCGGTGTGGTCGTAGGTGGACGTCCTAAGTGGCGAAGATTGGGTCACCGGTTGTCGGTAGCTTGCCGTAGACTAGGAGGTAGGTTGTCGTAGCCACTGTCGTAACATTTCAATCTCCAGCGGCGACCAGAAAAACGTTACGACTCTTTAGGCGACTTGAGGAGACGACTCACGACCATACATGCGTCAACCCACGACCAAGTGAAAACAGCCCAGTCTCTGCTTTTTCGGCGACTTGCTACAACTGCTACAGTCGCTGAAAAAAAATTGCCCAAGTGGGACAGGCCCATTATTCTGACAAGAAACTAGTTTGTACGGACTCGGATTTGCTCCCTGCAGGTGGAAATATAGTGGCGGTAGGCCACAGGTCACAGGTTACAGGTCGCCCAAAAGAGAATTTTTTTTTCCCTTTTTTTTTTAAATGGCCAAATGGGACAGACAGACCCTTCAACCACTTCTTTACCACTCTATCAACTGCTTCAGCCGCCTTCAGGGATCTATAGACTTAAGCCCCTGTCCCACTGTACGAGGTAATTCAAGAGTTCTCCCGAGTTTTCCCCCGAATCGAACTCGGAGAATGTCCGTAGCGGGTCCATCGGAGTTTGTGGATGTCTCGTAGCGGCTCATACGAGTAAAAAGTACAATTTTTTTCATCACAAGTATTTTTTTTACTCGTGGACATTTTTCAGTGTTGAAAAAACGTGACGAGTTTACCGGATTTCCCGAGTACTTACTGTAACTCGTACGAGCCGCTACGAGACGTCAACAAACTCCTACGGACTCGCTACGGACATTCTCCGAGTTCGAATCAGGGGAAAACTCGGGAGAACTCTTGAATTACCTCGTACAGTGGGACAGGCCATTTAGACCCCAAGATTCCCTCTGTACATCTAAGGGTCTTGCCATTGATATAATGTCCCCTCACATTCAACCTCCAAAATTCTGACACCTTATACTTAGATTAAACTCCAATTTAAATGTTAAGATTCCATTTTCTTACACAAGCACTAAGGAAAGCCGTTTCAAGATTGCACAAAACTGAGAATTTCTCATTCTAACAACACCCTGAAGAAATATACTCTGACTTCCTGCCCAACTCGTCTTAATCACAAATTCGCACCACCAATCAGCAAAATGAACCACGTAAGCAATTATTATCAAATTTAAAACATTTGGGGCCAGGAGTAGTTAGATGACCAAGGACTTGCTACAAGGGACAAATGTTACAGAATTTCCCCCAGAGAGAGGCAGGCAGGTTTCTGGAAGGAATTCCAGAGCATAGACCCTTGAAAGCTGAAAATGGAACAATTAAACAACATGAAAGACAAGAGACTTGAACTGAAGCAGCGGAGAGTTATAGAGAAATGTAATTTTGCATTATTTTCATTCATTTGTTTCCCTTTCCCCTGACTTTCAGTCTGAAGAAGGGTCTCGACCCAAAACGTCACCCATTCCTTCTCTCCAGAGATGCTGCCTGTCCCCGCTGAGTTAAGGGCCTGTCCCACGAGCATGCGACTCCATGCGGCAAGCGCGACCTATGCGACTCCATGCGGCAAGCGCTACCCAACCAGAAGCGGGGGCCGCGCGGAGGTCGAGTGAGTGACATGAAGTGCGAGCGACGTCCGCAGGAAGTTCGCGCGTGACGTACGGCGTTGAGGCGGCTGCGGGCCGGCAGGCCATCGCCGGGCGGAATTTTTGAACAGGGTCAGTTTTTCGTAGACCCGCTCGATGTCGGGACCAGCTACGCACAACTCCATACGGCTCCGGCGATCGAAGTGGGACCGGCCCCGCGAGGCCGTACGGTTCAAGCGACCACGTTAGGTAGCGCTTGCCGCATGGAGTCGTGGGATAGGCCCTTTACTCCAACATTTTGTGTCTATCTTCGGTTTAAACCAGCATTTGCAGTTCCTCCCTATTGAGAATTTAATGATTTAATTATGTGACTTTATTGTCACATGTACCTAGGTACAATGAAATGCTTGGTTTTGCATGCAACCCGGTAAAATCATACAACAGACCTCACTCACCTAGTCTGAAGAAAGGTCTTGACGCAAAATGTCGCCTATTCCTTTACTCCATAGATGCTGCCTCACCCGCCGAGTTTCTCCAGCATTTTTGTCTGACTTCACGTAGACAGTACACAAGTCACTACATTTCTGGTGCTAACTAAGTACATCGAATAGTTGAAGAGATATGAGGAGAAAACCGAACGAGGCATCCATGTATAAAGATGGGAGTTTTAAAAAACAACACATTGGTTAACAAGAACCATATTGTGATGACAAAAGTGCTGGAGAAACTCAGCGGGTGCAGCAACATCTATGGAGCGAAGGAAATAGGCGACGTTTCGGGACGAAACGTTGCCTATTTCCTTCGCTCCGTAGATGCTGCTGCACCCGCTGAGTTTCCCCAGCACTTTTGTCTACCTTCGATTTTCCAGCATCTGCAGTTCCTTCTTAAACACCATATTGTGATGGGTGACCTAAATGCACATTATATTCGGGTGACATGGTTGGGCTACTGCCTCACAGCGCCAAAGACCCAGGTTCGACCCTGACTAAGGGTGTTGTCTGTCTGGAGTTTGCACGTTCTCCCCGTGACCGCGTGGGTTTGCTCCGGGTGCTCCGATTTCCTCCCACACTCCAAAGACGTACAGGTTTGTAGGTTAATTGGCTTGGTATAACTGTAAAATTGTCCCGAGTGGGTGTAGGGTAGTGTTAATGTGTGCGGGGATCGCTGGTCGGTGCGGACTCGGTTTCGCCAATGTATCTCTAAACTAAACTAAACAGTACACAACTAAACTAGACAGTCACCACATTTATGGTGCCAAAATAATTTACAAAATTACATCGAACAGTTGAAGAGGCAAAACCAACCAAGGCGTCTATGTATAAGGACGAGTGTTTTGAAAAACAAAACATTGGTTAACCAGAACCTCATTGACTTGGCTTGTACTCGCTAGAATTTAGAAGATTGAGGGGTGATCTTATAGAAACGTACAAAATTCTTAAGGGGTTGGACAGGCTAGATGCAGGAAGATTGTTCCCGATGTTGGGGAGGTCTAGAACAAGGGGTCACAGTTTAAGGATAAGGGGGACATCTTTTAGGACCGAGATGAGAAAAACATTTTTCACACAGAGAGTGGTGAATCTGTGGAATTCTCTACCACAGAAGGTAGTTGAGACCAGTTCATTGGCTAAATTTAAGAGGGAATTAGATGTGGCCCTTGTGGCTAAAGGGATCAGGGGGTATGGAGAGAAGGCAGGTACAGGATACTGAGTTGGATGATCAGCCATGATCATATTGAATGGCGGTGCAGGCTCGAAGGGCCGAATGGCCTACTCCTGCACCTATTTTCTATGTTTCTATGTTTCTATCTAGATGCACATCACACAGGCAGAAAGGTTTTCGATAACATCACGTTCACTGATCATGGAATGAAGGCGGCCAGACAGGAGTGTGGTGGATTAGTCAAATAATAATGAAAGACTTCTGCAACAAATGGAGGCAGGACAAGTTCTGGAGATGTACGTAGAGATGATATGGATGAGGTCCAAAACTCAACTCAGATTCAAATATGTGGGAAGGAACTGCAGATGCTGGTTTAGACTGAAGATAGATACAAAATGCTGGAGTAACACAGCGAGACAGGCAGCATCTCTGGAGACAAGAAGGGTCTCGACACGAAACATCACCCGTTCCTTCTCTCCAGAGATGCCGCCGGTCCCACCGAGTTACTCCAGCATTTTGTGTCTACCTTCAGATTCAAATATTACACTTGGATAGGTTTGATGATGTTGGGTGCTTGTCCGAGGCACAAGAGCTAATCCTCACCAACTACTTATCTCACAAACCTCACGCACTAGTTTCACATGAAAACATGCGTCCTTCAGTTCCCCTTTCTCATTGAGATTCATGGTTCTCTGATATTTCTGGAAAGTTGTTCAAGTTCTTCTAAAAAAAAGGACACAGTCATCTTTTAACTCCTCTGCCATTTCCTCATCCACATTATAAATTCCCCCTGTCTCTTGCCTGCTTTCCCCCCTTTTTCACACTGTCAGAATCATAGAATGATACAGTGTGGAAACAGGCCCTTTGGCCCAACTTGCCCACACCGACCAACATCTACCAGCTACATTAGTCCCACCTGCCTGTGTTTGGTCCATATCCCTCTAAACCTGTACTATCCATGTACCTGTCTAACTGTTTCTTAAACATTGTGATAGTCCCAGCCTCAACTACCTCCTCTGGCAGCTTGTTCCATACACTCACCACCCGTTGCGTGAAAAAGTTACCCTTCAGATTCCTATTAAATCTTTTCCCCTTCACCTTAAACCTTGGTCCTCGATTCACCTACTCTTGGCAAGAGATACTATGCATCTACCCGATCTATTCCTCTCATGATTTTAGACACCTCTATAAGATTACCCCTCATCCTCCTGCACTCCAAGGAATAAAGTCCCAGCCTATTAAACCTCGACAGTGAGAGAATAAAACAAACCAGAGAACCTTAACACAAACTTTTAAAACACACTAAAAATACAAAACGGACAGACTGTTGGCGAGGCTGCCATCGAAGCGCCACCCGGTGGTATCAAGGTCGGTCTATTTCAAAACGTCCGCTATCCATGCTCTCCAAATATACAGCCGGACCTGCTGAGTTACGCAACACTTGGTATTTGTTTTGTAAACCATCATCTACAGATCCTTGCTTGTGCATTTAAAAGATCAGGCCCAAAATGTCACCTATCCATATGCTCTCAGAGATGCTGCCTGACCTGCTGAGTTACTCCAGCACTTTAGGTCTTTTAAAATGTTGTTTTGCGCAGGACTTCAGCACCTGCTGTCTGTGCTGAGCCACTTCCCTCCCCATCCCCTGCCTGACAAGGTTACACAACTGACACTCCAACTAATTGCATAAGAAGGAAATACAAGATGCTGCTTTACACACAGAGAAGCTGGAGTAACTCAGCGGATCAGGCAGCATCTCTGGAGAAAAGATTCGAATAAGTTTTGTCTGGTTTAGTTTAGAGATGCAGTGCAGAAACATGCCCCTTGGCCCACTGAGTCCGCGCCGACCAGCGATCGCTGCACATTAACACTATCCTACCCGCACTAGGAGCAATTTACACTTATACCAAGCCGATTAACCTACAAACCTGTAGGTCTTTGGAGTGTGGGTGGACACCGAACATCTCGGAGAAAACCCACGTGGTCATGGGGACAACGTACAAACTCCGTACAGACAGCACCCATAGTCTGAATCGAACCTGGATCTCTGGCGCTGTGAGGCAGCAACCCGTGGTGGCCGACTAATAATAACACAGCCCATCAGATCCTCAGCTTGATCCGAATATAATAAACACATTCGTACCAGCTTCAAAGTCGTCATTGTTTATACTCGTTCTCACCGAGCCGTTATCAACGGCCCACTTCCTTTATCATCTTTACTTTTTTTGCATCTTTCATTCATTGTTCTATATCTCTGTACATCACCGTCTATATCTCTCGTTTCCTTCTCCCCCGACTCTCAGTCTGAACAAGGGTCTGCACAAGACTAGGCTTGTATTCACTGGAGTTTAGAAGGATGAGGGGGGCATCTTATAGAAACATATAAAATTATAAAAGGACTGGACAAGCTAGATGCAGGAAAAATGTTCCCAATGTGGGGGCAAGTCCAGAACGAGGGGCCACAGTCTTAGAATAAAGGGGTGGTCATTTAAGACCGAGGTGAGGAAAAACTTTTTCACCCATGGAGTTGTGGATTTGTGGAATTCCCTGCCGCAGAGGGCAGTGGAGGCCAAGTCACTGGATGGATTTAGGAGAGAGTTAGATAGAGCTCTCGGAGTCAAGGGATCTGGGGAGAAGGCAGGCACGGGTTATTGATTGGGGACGATCAGCCATGATCACAATGAATGGCGGTGCTGACTAGAAGGGTCGAATGGCCTCCTCCTGCACCTATTTTCTATGCTTCTATGCTAAACACAGTCAGTCAATGAGAACAAATATGTACACATCCAGAATCAACAAATGTACCCCCTGGGTAGGCAAAATTTACCCCAGGTTGGGAACCCTTGTCATAAGTAATAGGAACAGAAAGAGGCTATTCGGCCCATTAGGTCTACTCCAACCGCATTCTCCTGCCTTCTCCCCTTAACCCCTGACACCCGTATTAATCACCTTGATCAGAGTCTAATCAACACACTCCAAGGACACAAGGTATTATGTCCCTGACGAGTGAGGACTATAAATAGGAGGCCGGCCGCCATGCACGGCGAGGGCCGCTCACCTCACCTCTCAGCGCCTCCACCGTCCCCTGTGTCCTGAAGCAGCCGCCCGCCACCGTCAACCTGGCGGGGAGCAGGAGCCCGCGACCCGCTCTCAGCAGGGCCATGGTGGATGCAGGAGGGGCAGACGTCTGGCCCGCAGACAGAGACACACAGACACACAGACACCGGGGATAGCAGCAGCAGCCGCGGACACTCGGCCAGCGTTCAACTTGTCACCCAATGTAGCCGATTATTGTAGCTAACGCCCCCTCCCGCAGCCAATCAGCGCCGCCCTCTCATTCCGAACCACCTAGCAACAGGCGGCGGGGACAAGAGACGCCGCCTTCCATTGGTCGGCGCCTCGAAGGTCGCGGTGCGCTCCCCTTATTCCTTATTGTTGTCCTCACCAGCAAAGATAGACCGGCCCTGGATGGACCAACATGGGGCAACAGATACACTTGTCACTTAGACTGATACAGCCGGCGAAACAGGCCCTTCGGCCCAATTTGCCCACACCCACCAGCTACACTAGTTTACACTAGCTACACTAATCCCACCTCCAGTTTAAATTCCATTTGGAATATTTTGGAGGATCAAGAAACCACTAGTCCCACATGCCTGCATTTGGCCCACAGCCTGAACCAAAGATTGTACAGCTCCGCTCTATGATCTTTGGTCTGAAGAAGGGTTTCGACCCGAAACGTTGCCTATTTCCTTCGCTCCATAGATGCTGTCTCACCCGCTGAGTTTTTCCAGCATTTTTGTCTACCTCCAAACCTTGTCCTATCCATGTACCTAAGATAGACACAAAATTCATGGATTCCTCTTCTTGAATCTTGGTCCTCCAAAAATATTCCAAATGGAATTTAAACTGGAGGATATTCTTCAGATTCAAGAGTCTGAAGAAGGGTCTCGACCCGAAACATTACCCATTCCTTCTCTCCAGAGATGCTGCCTGTCCCGCTGAGTTACTCCAGCATTTTGTGTCTATCTTCGGTTTAAACCAGCATCTGCAGTTCCTTCCTACACTATCCATGTACCGATCTGTTTCTTAAATGTTGTTTTAGTACCTGCCGCAACTACCTCCTCCGGCAGCTTGTTTCATACACCCACCACCCTTTGTGTGAAAACTCAGGTTCTTATTCAATCTTTCCCCCTACAGCTTAAACCCATGTCCTCTGGTTCCCTATTTACCCACTGTGGTGGGCAAGAAACTCTGTGTGTTTACCCGATCAATTCCTCTCATGATTTTATAGGGTGGCACGGTGACGCAGCAGAAGAGTTGCCGCCTCACAGCGCCAGAGACATGTGTTTGATCCAGACTACCAGTGCTGTCTGTACGGAGTTTGTACGTTCTCCCTGTGACCACCAGATGGGTTTTCTCCAGGATCTTCGGTTTCCTCCCGCACTCCAAAGACGTACAGTTTGTAGGTTGATTGGCTTTGGTAAAGATTGTGTGTAAGTGTGTGTGCGTGTGTGTGTGTGTGTCACTCAGACCTGTTGGGTCGCAGGGCCTGTTTCCGCGATGAATCTCTAAACTAAACTAAGTGCACCTTAAATATATGTTCTCTGGCTCTCGATTCTGGGCAAAAGGCTCAATGCATTTACTCGATCTATTCCTCTCATTATTTTGTACCCCTTTATAACATCACCGCTCATCCTCCTGCACTCCAAGAAATAGTCCTAGCCTGCTCAACCTCTCCCTATAGCTTATTCCCTCAAGTCCTGGCAACATCCTTGTAAATCATCTCTGCACCTTTTCCAGCTTGACAACATTTTTCCGATAACATGGTGTCCGAAACAGGACACAATATTCTGAAGAAGGGTTTCGGCCCGAAACGTTGCCTATTTCCTTCGCTCCATAGATGCTGCTGTACCTGCTGAGTTTCTCCAGCATTTTTGTCTACCCACAATAGTCTAAATGTGGCCTCACCAACATCTTATATAACTGCAACATGACCTCCTAACTTCTATACTATCTTGTCACAGGCCAGCCCGTTGCCAGGGGACGCAGTTTTGAAATGTGCTAAAATGTAGAAACAAAGAACTTCAGATGCTGGTTTGTAGCAAAGATACACACAAAGTGCTGGAGTAACTCAGCAGATCGGGCAGCATCTCTGGAGAAAATGGGTGGGTGATGTTTCTGGTCGGGTCTCTTCTGCAGACCCATACCCGTTTAAACAGAGTGACAGTTCCACAGTCATAACTGGCCCTTCGGCCCAACACATCCCTGCCGACCAATGTGCCCCATCTACACTAGTCCCATTTACGTGCGTTTGGCCCATATCCCTCAAAACCTCTCCTGCCCATGTACTGTGCAAATGTCTTTTAACTGCTGTTACAGTAGCTGCCTCCTCTGGCTGTTGGTTCCATACATATGTGAAAAAAAAATCCCTCGTCAGGCTCCTATTAAATCTTGCCCCTCTCACCTTAAACCCTTGTCCTTTGGTCCTTGAGTACCCTACTCTGGGTAAAATACTCTGTGCATTCACCCCATTTAGTCCCCCTCATAATTTTCGTACACCTCTATAAGATCAGCCTTCTGTTCCAAGTCATAAAATCCTAGCCTGCCAAACCTCTCCCTATAGCCCAGGCCCTAGAGTCCTGGCAGCATCCTTGTATATCTCATCTGAACTCTTTCCAGTTTAATGGCATCCTTCCTGTAGCAGGGTGACCAGAACTGAAAACAGTATGTGGCCTCACCAATGTCTTATACACGGCATCACAACTTCTATATTCAGTAGAATGTAGACACAAAATGCTGGAGTAACCCAGCGGGACAGGCACCCTTCTTCAGACTGATGTCAAGGGAGAGGGAGATACATAGATAAGGAAGTGTAAGGTGTGAAAATAGGACAAAGGGAATGGAGATCAAGGAAAATGTAGAATAGATCTTTGTTAGCTGGGAGAAGGTAACAACACAGCAAACAGAGATAAAATGCAGTCAGAGACAGTAAGGCTGGTCTGAGAACTGGGAAGGGGGAGGGATGGAGCGAGAGGGAAAGCAAGGATTACTTGAAGTTAGAGAAGTCAATGTTCATACCGCTGGGGTGTAAGCTGCCCAAGTGAAATATGAGGTGCTGTTCCTCCAATTTGCGCTGGGCCTCACTCTAACAGTGGAGGAGGCCCAGGACAGAAAGGTCAGTGTGGGAATGGGAGGGGGAGCTAAAATGTTTAACATTCAATACCATGTCTGATGAAGGCCAATGTACTAAAAGCCTTCTTTACTATGACACCACTTTCAGGGAACCATGTTCTCTCCAGAGATGCTGCCTGTCCCGCTGAGTTACTCCAGCATTTTGTGTCTATCTTCGATTTAAACCAGTTCTTTCCTACACTTCTCGGAAGCTTAGATCCCTCTGCTCTGCAACACTCCACAGAGCACTGCCATTCACTGTGAAGGTCCTGCCCTGGTTTGACTTCTCAAATTCAACCCCTCACAGTCATCAGGATTGAAGTCCATTAACCATTCCTCAGCCCACTCGAGGACGTTTCAGTTGCCCGATAACAGCTCTTGAATAAACTGGTCAAGAGCGTGCTGCCATTTATAGTAACCATCTTCACTATCTAGCTTCACAATTATAGCATTTAGTTTAGTGTCATCTGCAAATTTACTAATCACTCCTTGTTCATTCTCATCAAAGCATTGATATATTTCTTATTGCTTATATAGAGAGGATACACCTTTGGGATATTAACGGAATGAAACACAAAGAATATATGCATTTATGAGGATTTGCTTCCCGTCCGGCAGAAGGTACAGAAGCTTGAAACACGCACCACCAGACTCAGGAACAGCTTCTTCCCCTCTGTTATCAGGCTTCTGAACGGCCCTTCCATAAGCTAGGGTACTGTCCCATTCACCTCTACCCCATTGCGGACATTGGACTTTGTCTGTGGAACTGATGCGCTACAATGCTGAGAACTATATTCTGCACTCTGTATCTTCCCCTTTGCTCTACCTACTGTACTGGAGTTTGGCACTGATTGTATCTATGTGTGGTACATCTGATCTGATTACATCGCAAAACAAAGCTTTTCACTGTACCTCGGTACACGTGACAATAATAAACATAATAATAATAAACGTAAAGGACATCCCATTCATTGTTGCAAACGTAAATTTTATATGTTGAAAAGACTAGGCTTGTATTCACTGGAGTTTAGAAGGATGAGGGGGTCTTATAGAAACATATACAATTATAAAAGGACTGAACAAGCTAGATGCAGGAAAAATATTCCCAATGTTGGGCGAGTCTAGAACCAGGGGCCACAGTCTTAGAATAAAGGGGAGGCCATTTAGGTCTGAGGTGAGAAAAAACCTTTTCACCCAGAGAGTTGTGAATTTGTGGAATTCCCTGCCACAGAGGGCAGTGGAGGCCAAATCACTGGGTGGATTTAAGATAGAGTTAGATAGAGCTCTAGGGGCTGGTGGAAATAAAGGGATATGGGGAGAAGGCAGACACGGGTTATTGATAGGGGATGATCAGCCATGATCACAATGAATGGCGGTGCTGGCTCGAAGGGCCGAATGACCTCCTCCTGCACCTATTTTCTATGTTTCTATATTTGGCTACAGATCGACAGATTTTGTGTCTCAGAGAAGAGTAAACTGCTGCAAAGTATATAATAAAATGCCACTGTCACAATATGCATTACTACGACTTTGAATTCTACCACCGTTCTTGATTAGTGCGGGTGTCAGGGGCTATGGGTAGAAGGCAGGAGAATGGGGTTAGGAGGGAGAGATAGATCAGCCATGATTGAATCGCGGAGTAGACTTGATAGACCGAATGGCGTAATTCTGCGCCTATCACCCATGACATGACCGTTCCCTGCAGTTCATCGAGTGGCTTGAAGTAAATCAGCAATGTGGACGTTCAGAGCGGCTGTTCCTCTTTGTTCCTCTTTGGGATATGTAGCGCACATCATTCCATCATCACCAGCTGTCCAGAGCTTCCCTGCTACTGTAGTTCAGCGGTGGATTTTCTGTGCCAGTGCAGTGTCCAGTGCTCACCACCGCCGCTGCGCCGGGCTCCAGTGCATGCAGTGCCGTGGTGGTTGCTTGCAACACGCTGCCGCCCTTGTCGAGGGTCTGCAGCAGCGACTCCACCTCAGGGCACAAGGCGTGAATCTCCCAGCTGACCACATCGGCCACAGCCCGGCACATCACAGCGACATCCTGCAGCTGGTCGACGCTGGCCCTTCCACCAACTCCACCAACAGCCACTTGGATCTTGCTCAGGGCAACCTCCAGAAAACCAGCTGGCGCTGGGCAACGCTCTCTCTCGAGTGTGGCCTGCAGTACTTGCTGGTACATCAGCAGCACCTCATCTGCAAGCAAAGACAAGCAAGGCTTCACCAAAAGTCATCTATCTGCGTTCTGTTTGAGGGCGGCACTGTGTAGCAAAGATCCTATAGCGAGCAAGATAGATAATTCGACGAAAAAGACGTAGTACGGTCATGGGCAGATTCAGGGGTAATTTTCGGCCCCATTTCCGTAACCGGCTTCCGTCTCCGCACCAAAGATCCCATAGAGGAGCAAAGATACTAGTGTGGAGACGGAAGCCGGTTACGGAAACATCCTCGTTAAAATAAAAGTTCTTTGGTAAAAATCTTCTCCTCATTTTCAGAATTATAATTTATTAACACAAACTGTTCCCCCGCAACGTTAATTACACTGCGAGTCGGGTCGGGTTATTGAAATGGATGGAAAAAAGGCCCATGTTCTGTTCCATTGCGTACTACACGTCAGCCCATTGCATTTAGAAGGAGTGGTCTATCTTGCTATAGGTTCTTTGCTGGGTAGAGCTGCTGCCCCACAGTGCCAGACAAAGATCCTATAGAAAAGGGGGAATTATAGACCAATTAGCCTTATATCGGTAGTGGGGAAGATGCTGGAATCGATTATTAAAGATCTTATAGCAGCGCATTTGGAAAGCAGTGATGGGATCGGTCAAAGTCAGCATGGATTCATGGAGGGGAAATCATGCTTGACTGATCTTCTGGAATTTTTTGAGGATGTAACAAGTAGAATGGATAAGGGAGTGCCAGTGGATGTGGTGTTTCTGGACTTTCAAAAAACCTTTGACGAGGTCCCACACAAGAGATTAGTGGGCAAAATTAGAGCAGGGTATTGGGGGCAGGGTATTGATATGGATAGAAAACTGGTTGGCAGACAGGAAGCAAAGAGTAGGAATTAACGGGTCCTTTTCAGAATGGCAGGCAGTGATTAGTGGAGTGCCACAAGGCTCGGTGCTGGGACCCCAGTTGTTTACAATATATATTAACCATTTAGACGAGGGAATTAAATGTAACATCTCTAAGTTTGCGGATGACACAAAGCTGGGTGGCAGTGTGAGCTGCGGGGAGGATGCTAAGAGGCTGCAGGGGGACTTGAATAGGTTGGGTGAGTGGGCAGAAGCATGGCAGATGCAGTATAATGTGGATACATGTGAGGTTATCCACTTTGGTGGCAAGAACAGGAAAGCAGATTATTATCTGAATGGTGTTGTATAGGAGAAGGGGAGGTGCAACGAGACATGGGTGTGCTTGTACATCAGTCACTGAAATTAAGCATGCAGGTACTGCAGGCAATGAAGAAAGCTAATGGCATGTTGGCCTTCATTGTGAGAGGATTTGAGTTTAGGAGCAAGGAGGTCCTACTGCAGTTGTACAGGGCCCTGGTGAGACCGTACCTAGATTAGTGTGTGTAATTTTGAGGAAGGACATTTGAGGAAGGACATTATTGCTATTGAGGGAGTGAAGCATAGGTTCACCAGGTTAATTCCAGGGATGGCGGAGCTGACATATGATAAAAGAATGGGTCGACTGGGCTTGAATTCGCTGGAATTTAGGAAGGGAGGGGATCTTATAGTAGAAATATATAAAATTCTTAGAGGATTGGATTGGGTAGATGCAGGAAAAATGTTCCCGATGTTGGGGGAGTCCAGAACCAGAGGTCACAGTTTAAGAAAAAGGAGTAGGCCATTTAGGACTGAGATGAGGAAAAACTTTTTCACCCAGAGTTGTGAGTCTGTGGAATTCTCTGCCACAGAAGGCTGTGGAGGCTAATTCACCAGATGTTTTCAAGAGAGAGTTAGATTTAGCTCTTAGGGCTAAGGGAATCAAGGGATATGGGGAAAAAGCAGGAACGGGGTACTGATTGTGGATGATCATATTGATTGATGGCTTGAAGGGTCGAATGGCCTACTCTTGCACCTATTTTCTATGTTTAGTCAAGATCGAACCCGGGTCTCTGACACTGTGAGGCAGCAACTCTTCCGCTGCACCGCCGTGCCCGTCCAAAACGCAGTTCCAACCCACGATCGAACTGGGGACCCTCCGCATGTGAGGTGGACATGATAACCACTACACTACAGAAACCACCACACATTTTTATGTCACAATGTGACCTAATCAAAGACCTATAAATGCAGTTAGATGCACAGAGTCCTTTGCCCAGAGTAGGTGAAT
The DNA here is from genome assembly GCF_010909765.2 of Amblyraja radiata. NCBI lineage: Eukaryota > Metazoa > Chordata > Chondrichthyes > Rajiformes > Rajidae > Amblyraja > Amblyraja radiata. The sequence continues at coordinate 17,668,557 of NC_045990.1, forward strand.
CGAGGACCAGAGAACACAGGTTTAAGGTGAAGAGGAAACAATTTAATAGGAATCAGAGGGGTAACTTTTTACCCACAGAGAGTGTTGGGTGTATGGAACAAGCTGCCAGAGGAGGTAGTTGTGGCAGGGACTATCCCAACATTTAAGAAACAGTTAGACAGGTACATGGTGCCGTGGTAGTCTGGCGCGTCGATCTCTACAAAGCTGAGGCCACGCGCCAACTCTCGGACACCTCCTCCTACTTACCCCTGGACCATGACCCCACTGACGAGCACCAGGCCACCATCTCTAGCACCATCACCGACTTCATCAACTCCCACCCCCTGCCCGACCGAGCCTCCAACCTCATCGTTCCCCAGCCCGATTTTACCTTCTCCCCAAAATCCACAAACCTGACTGTCCCGGCAGACCCATTGTCTCTGCCTGTTCGTGCCCCACCAAACTCATTTCCACATACCTTGACTCCATCCTATCCCCTTTGGTTAAATCCCTTCCTACCTATGTTCAAGACACCTCAGACACTCTCCGTCGTCTCCGCGCATTCCATTCTCTAGGCCCTCACCCCCTCACCTTCACCATGGACGTCCAGTCACTCTACACCTCCATCCCCCACCAGGATGGTCTCAAAGCCCTCCGGTTCTTCCTCGACCAGAGAAGCAACCTATACCCAGCCATTGACACTCTCCTCCGCCTAGCTGGTCCTTACCCTCAATAACTTCACGTTCCTTCTTGAAGACAGGTACATGGATTGGACAGGTTTGCAGGGATATGGACCAAGCACAGGTAGGTGGGACTAGTATAGCTGGGACATGTTGGCCGGAGTGGGCAAGTTGGACTTAAGGGCCTGTTTCTGCACTGTATCACTCCATGACTCTATGACTCTAAGTTGCATTGTGGTACTTGATGGGATAAGGAGAACAAGATCACCCATTAGGCAGAAGAACCTACCTAATATTTTGCCCGACGGTGGCATGGATGGCTTGACATCGCTCACCTTTTCAACCGATAGCAGTTCCTGAGTGTAAAACAAAATGTAGATCAATGCACAACTTCTCTTGTATGTTTAACCGAAACAGAAGTGGGGCAAAACAGTATTGTCAGAAGTAGACAGTGGTCTCAGTGGCTCCTGAACTGGGGAGTGGGCTTCTTCTTCTGTCGTATGTCTTTTAGACCTGCAGCTCCGTTGAGGCGAGCCAGGCCAACTTGCCATCGTCCAGGTCTATCAGACCTCGTTCACCATTCGGAGGCTGGTGTTTGGGGCAACTGGTGACTATGTGCTCCACTATCTGGACAGTGGGGCATATCTCCATCATATTTTTTCTCATTTCTCTCTTTTCTTCTCGCACTTCTTTGGTAGCTCAGGGGTCTTTTCTTCTCTCTCTTTGGCATTTTTCTTCTTTTTCTTCATTCTTTCCTTTTTCCTCTTTTTTTGATTTATGTATTAATTTATAAAATGTTTAAAAAATGAAGCTGTACGAAAATTGTACAACTCTCATGCCGATTGCTTTATTCTAGTACAATTGCTTCTAATAAAATTAATTCAAAAAAAATAATAATAATATCTCCCGCACTCCAAAGACATACAGGATTGCAGGTGAATTGGCTTGGTATAAATAGGGGAGATCTCATTGAAACCCACCGAACAATGAAAGGCCTGGATGTGGAGAGAATATTTCCAGTAGTGGGAGAGTCTAGGACCAGAGAGCACAACCTCAAAATAAAAGCATACACCTTTAGAATGAAGATGAGGAGGAATTTCTTTAGTCAGATGGTGGTGAATCTGTGGGATTCATTGCCACAGACGGCTGTGGAGGCCAAGTCAATGGGTGTTTATAAAGTGGAGATTGACAGATTCGTGACTATTCAGGCTGTCAGAGGTTACGGGAAGAAGGCAGGAGATTGGGGTTGAGATGGGAAAATAGATCAGCCATGATTGAATGGCAGAGCAGACTCGATGGGCCCAATGGCCTAATTCTGTTCCTATGTCATGGTCTTCCTCATCCCCTCCCTTCACACGAGGGTGAATATACAGTGTTATACAATATACAATGAACCTTTTTCCTGTAAGGTTCCTTTACATTTACCCCAAACAAGGCCGATTGTGCCTGAGATTATTTTCCAATTACTTTCCAAGGACTTTATTTCTTGGATGATACGAGCATGAGGAGTGATGAGGTATACAAAATGACATAGAAACATAGAAACATAGAAAATAGGTGCAGGAGGAGGCCATTCGACCCTTCGAGCCAGCACTGCCATTCATTGTGATCATGGCTGATCGTCCCCAATCAATAGCCCGTGCCTGCCTTCACCCCATATCCCTTGATTCCACTAGCCCCTAGAGCTCTATCTAACTCTCTTAAATCCATCCAGTGATTTGGCCTCCACTGCCCTCTGTGGCAGGGAATTCCACAAATTCACAACTCTGTGGGTGAAACGTTTTTTCTCACCTCAGTCCTAAATGACCTCCCCTCTATTATAACCATATAACCATATTCTAAGACTGTGGCCCCTGGTTCTGGACTTGCCCAACATTGGGAACATTTTTCCTGCATCTAGCTTGTCCAGTTCTTTTATAATTTTATATGTTTCTATGAGATCCCCCTCATCCTTCTAAACTCCAGTGAATACAAGACGAGAGGAATAGTCCTGGTAGATGTCTTTTACCCAGAGTAGGGGAATTGAGAACCAGAGGACATAGGTTTAAGGTGAGGGGGAAAAGATTTAAAAGGCACCTGAGGGATAACGATTTTACACAAAGGGTGGTGGGTGTATGGAACGAGCTGACGGAGGAGGTAGTTGAGGCTGGGACTATCGCAACGTTTAAGAAGCATTTAGACAGGTACATGGATAGGACAGGTTTTGAGGGGTATGGGCCGAATGCAGGCAGGTGGGACTAGTGTAGATGGGACATGTTGGTTGGCGTGGGCTAGTTCGGCTGAAGGGCCTGTTTCCACGCTGTATAACACACACAGTTTTAATGAGACCAAGCAGGGAGAGCAAAATGGTCTTTATTAACGAAATAACACTTGAATTATGTGCGTACTTAGTCGGGAATAAACTATATGAGCTGCTGTCGTCGTGAGGAGCACTAACTACTGAACATACAGAAAAGCCCCAGAACCAACCCCCAGTCACTTGACAATCCCGACCAGTGACGAGGTTTCTGAATACCCAGCTTCACCACTAGGTGCCGCTATACAGTCATAGTCATAGAGTGATCCAGCGTGGAAACAGGCCCTTCGGCCCAACTTGCCCACACCGACCAACATGTCCCAGCTACACTAGTCCCACCTGCCTGCATTTGGCCCATTGACTCTATGATGTTTGTAAGGAAGCAGAGAGCCCTTGCCCCAGAGGGAGGCCTGCGTCCAGTGAGGCTCACCTGAAGCATTTCATTGAGTCGGTTGAGACCTTCCAGTTGAGCGGCCAAACTGTGCAGCATTCGCCAGCATGCTGGACAATATCGTACCGCTGGCTAATCAGGCACTGCAACCGTACGAACCTAAACCAACAGGAACATTGTGGTGAGGAGAAGATCATAATATCATTAGTGATAGACAATTAGACATGACAATAGGTGGCAGGAGTAGGACCATTTGCCCTTCGAGCCAGCCCGCCATTCAATGTGACTCCTTGCTGATCATCCCAAATCATACCCGTCTGGGTCAGAAGAGCGTTCCGTCGCGGCCCTTTCACTCTTCCACACACGCCAGAGCCAGAACGCAAGAGACCCATGGCAGAGCCGAGAGTGTGTCACTCGGCTGAAACTTCTATCCTTGTGTGTGACTCGATGAAGAAGAAGACCCGTTTCCCCATTCCAGACCGCTTTTAGAGCCCTATCTAGCTCTCTTTGAAGCATCCGAGAACTGTCCACTGGGAATCATGAGGAGAGAATTCCACAGACTCACCACTCTCTGTGAGAAAAAGTGTTTCCTCATCTCCGTTGTAAATGGCTTACTCCTTATTCTTAAACTGTGGCCCCTGGTTCTGGCCTCCCCCAACATCGGGAACATTTCGGAGCCCCGCGCGATGTCGCGCACAACTCCATACGGAGCCCCGTGCATCTCAGTGGGACCGGCCCCGCGCGGCCATACGATGCCCATGAGCCACAAATTAGCGTGCCAAGGACACTTAAGTGGGGCAGGCCCTTTAGAATTGGCTTAACCTTTGGCGCTAATATTGAGGCCAACCGCCCTCTGCCACGCCACCGTGCCGCCCGACCTGCTCCGCGAGATCTTAGACGGTGGAGGTGATGCTCGAGCCTACAGTTCATCCAGGGCTAACCTGAAGAGGGGCATCCAGAAGGCCAAGCACTGCCATAAGCTCAGGATTGAGGAGCACTTCAACAACAACTCCGACCCCCGACACATGTGGCAAGGCATCCAGGCCATCACGGACTATGGACCCACCAACACCACCCCCACATCCAGCCACGCCTCCTTCCTTGAGGAGCTTAACCACTTCTATGGCCACTTTGACAGGGACAATCTAGAGATTGCCATCAAGGCGGTGCTCCCTGCCGATCACCAGCCCCTCACATTCACCCTCTACGACGTGTACGTGGCACTGAGTAGGACTAATGCACGTAAGGCTGCTGGCCCTGACGGCATCCCCGGGCGCGTCCTCAGGGCCTGTGCTGCGCAGCTGACAGACGTCTGGACTGACATCTTCAACCTGTCACTTGCCCAAGCAGTTGTCCCCACGTGCCTTAAAACCACCTCCATCGTGCCGGTGCCAAAACACTCCACTGCGGCAAGCCTCAACGACTTCCGCCCAGTTGCACTTACTCCCATCATCACCAAGTGCTTCAAGAGGCTGGTCCAGGCACACCTCAAAGGCTGACTACCTCCCACACTGGATCACTATCAGTTCGCCTACCGCAAGAACAGGAGTACGGAGGATGCCATCTCAACGGCACTTCACTCCGCCCTCTCCCACCTCGACAACAGAGACACTTACGTAAGAATGCTGTTCATCGATTACAGCTCAGCATTCAACACCATCATACCCTCTAAACTGATCACCAAACTCGGTAACCTGGGCATCGACCCCTCCCTCTGCAACTGGATACTGGACTTTCTAACCAACAGACCCCGGTCTGTTAGGTTAGACAAGCACACCTCTTCAACCCTCACCCTGAACACCGGCGTTCCACAGGACTGTGTGCTGAGCCCCCTCCTCTACTTCCTCTTCACCTACGACTGCACACCTTTACATGGTACTAACACCATCATCAGGTATGCAGATGATACAACGGTGATTGGCCTCATCAGCAACAACGATGAGTCGGCCTATAGGGAGGAGGTCCAGCTCCTAGCACCATGGTGTGCTGACAACAACCTGGCCCTTAACTCCAAGAAGACCAAGGAGCTCATTGTAAACTTCAGGAAGTCTAGGGGTGGCACGCACACCCCCATCCACATTAACGGGACGGAGGTGGAACGTGTTTCCAGCTTCAGGTTCCTGGGAGTCAACATCTCCGATGACCTCTCTTGGACCCACAATACCTCAACTCTGGTCAAGAAGGCTCACCAGCGTCTCTTCTTCCTGAGGAGACTGAAGAAGGTCCATCTGTCTCCTCAGATTCTGGTGAACTTCTACCGCTGCACCATCGAGAGCATCCTTACCAACTGTATCACAGTATGGTATGGCAACTGCTCTGTCTCCGACCGGAAAGCACTGCAGAGGGTGGTGAAAATTACCCAACGCATCACCGGTTCCTCGCTCCCCTCCATTGAGTCTGTCCAAAGCAAGCGTTGTCTGCGAAGGGCGCTCAGCATCGCCAAGGACTGCTCTCACCCCAATCATGGACTGTTTACCCTCCTACCATCCGGGAGGTGCTACAGGTCTCTCCATTGCCGGACCAGCAGGTCCAGGAACAGCTTCTTCCCTGCGGCTGTTACACTAGGCAAGGCAAGGCAAGGCAACTTTATTTATATAGCACATTTCATACACGAGGCAGACTCAAAGTGCTTCACATAAAAACATGTCATACAATAAATGAAATAATAAAATGAAATAAAATAGAAGAACTAAAAGAAAAGAAAAGCAAAATTAAAAATGCATTATAAAAAGTGCAAAAGTTAAAAGTGCAATGTAGTTAAGATTTAGCTGAAAGCTAAAGTAAACATAAAAGTTTTCAGTCTTTTTTTAAAAGTGGTCAAAGTTGAGGCAAGTCTTAAATCTTCAGGAAGTTTATTCCAGCTATTTGTTGCATAGTAACTAAATCCTGCTTTCCCATGTTTTGTATTTAGAGGGACGACAGATGGCACAATGGGCTAAGTGTTCGGCTGGCAACCGGAAGGTAGCTGGTTCGAATCCCGCTTGGAGTGCATACTGTCATTGTGTCCTTGGGCAAGACACTTCACCCACCTTTGCCTGTGTGTGTCCTTGGGCAAGACACTTCACCCACCTTTGCCTGTGTGTGTGGATGTAATTATGTGAAGCACTTTGGGGTCAATGCAAGTTGACTAAAAATGTGCTATATAAATAAAGAAATTTAATTTAATTTTAATTTACTCTGGGAATCACTAGCAGATTGGTTTCAGAAGATCTTAGCGGTCTAGAAGGCTTATATAGTGGAAGCATGTCAGTGATATACTTTGGCCCTAAACCATGTAGTGATTTATAGGTGAGCAGCAGGATTTTAAAATCAATTCTCTGACATACAGGGAGCCAATGTAAGGATTTAAGAATTGGTGTAATATGTTCAAATTTTTTTTGAACACTACTCAACACTGTACCTCGGTGACTGCCAATCACCCCCCCCCGGACACTCCTCCCACCAGGAATAAAAATACTATGACTATGCATGTAAATATATTTATTTATTGCTCATTATTCTATGTTCGCTCTTCCAGGGAGATGCTAACTGCATTTCGTTGTCTCTGTACTGTACACTGCACAATGACAATTAAAGTTGAATCTGAATCTGAATCTGATCTGGAGACACAAACCTGTAGGTACGTAGAATCTCTTCCTTCAGAAAACTCTTCCCAATATCAGCATCCAGCTCCAACATCACCGTATGGAGGTTTGTTCCACTGAATGGGTTCCCCACTGGAGCAAAGACACATTCCAAGGCATGAAATGCACAAAAACATGCAGAATCTTTCAAACTTCACAATAAAAATTATAATCATGGGGTATTACTGGTGAGACCACCCCTGGTGTAGTTCTGGTCGGCCAGCTATAGCAAATTTAGTTTAGAGATGGAAATAGCAAGGAAATAGGCCCTTCAGCCCACCAAATTACTTCCGACCATCGATCACACGTTCACATGAGTTCTATGTTATCCCACTTTCCCTTCCACCCCCTACACACGAGAGGTCATTTACAGAGGGTCAATTAACCTGTACGTCTGTGGGAGACAACCGGAGCACCCACGCGGCCACAGGGCGAGCGTGCAAACTCCGTACAGACAGCACCAGAGGTCAGGATGGAACCCGGGTCTCTGTCGCTGTGAGGTGGCAACTCTACCGCTGAGCCACCGTGCTGCACTGTTTAGTTCTGGTCGCCCGGCTGCAGCAGGAATCTCCTGAAGTTTAGTTTGGAGATACAGCATGGAAACAGGCCCTTCGGCCCATTGAGTTCACGCAGACCATCGATCACCCGTTCTCACTAGTTCATTATGTTATCCCACTTTCTCATCCACTCCCTACACACTAGGGGGCAATATACAGAGGGCCGATTATCCCACAAACCCGCACGTCTTCAGGAAGCATGGGAAACCGGAGCACCCGGTGGAAACCCACGCGGTCACAGGGAGAACGTGCAAACTCCACACAGACAGCACGTCTTTGGGATGTGGGAGGAAACCGAATATGTCCTTGGTCCAGTGGGTGATCACGGACCGGTGGTGCAGCGGTAAAGATGCTGCCTTACAGCGAATGCAGCACCGGAGACCCGGGTTCGATCCCGACTATGGGTGCTGTCTGTGCGGAGTTTGTACGTTCTCCCCGTGACCCTGCGTGGGGTTTCTCCATCACTGTACCTCCCTGGTATCAGTCGGATTAGTGTGTTCAAATCCCTGGAGTGGATCTCAAACCTACAACGTATGGAGTTGGAAGCAAAGAAGGGCTGTATACCTTAACTGGCCCTCTGTAAATTGTTCCTAGTGTGCAGGACAGAACTGGTGAATGGGTCGGTGTGGACTTGGTGGGCCCACGGGCATGTTTCCATGCTGTATCTCTAAATTAAAAGCTAGCGAGAGTGTAGCATACAGAGAGGAGCGAGAAACACTGTGACAAAAGAAAAGATGTAAGGTGGGACCTTTGGAATGTAGTAAAGACCAACTTGGAAGGATGATGTGTGGGAAGGAACTGCAGATGCTGGTTTACATCGAAGATAGACACAAAATGCTGGAGTAACTCAGCGTTTAAGAAAGAACTGCAGATGCTGGGAAAATCGAAGGTAGACAAAAATGCTGGAGAAACTCAGCGGGTGAGGCAGCATCTATGGAGTGAAGGAATAGGTGACGTTTCGGGTTGAGACCCTTCTTCAGACTGATGTGGGGGTGGGGGCGAAAAGTGGAAAGGAAGAGTCGGAGACAGTGGGCTGTGGGAGAGCTGGGAAGGGGAGGGGAAGGAGGGAGAAAGCAAGGACTACCTGAAATTGGAGGTCAATGTTCATACCGCTGGGGTGTAAACTACCCAAGCGAAATATGAGGTGCTGCTCCTCCAATTTACGGTGGTCCTCACTCTGGCCATGGAGGAGGCCCAGGACAGAAAGGTCGGATTCGGAACGGGAGGGGGAGTTGAAGTGCTGAGTCATCGGGAGATCAGGTTGGTTATTGCGGACCGAGAGGAGGTGTTGGGCGAAGTGATCGCCAAGCCTACGCTTGGTCTCACCGGGTCAGGCAACATCTCTGGAGAAAAGGAATAGGTGACGTTTCGGGTTGGGACCCTTCTTCAGACGAGTTCAGACTCATTCAGACCTATTCCTTCTCTCCCGAGATGCTGCCTGACACGCTGAGTTACTCCAGCTGAGTTACTCCAGCAATTCTTTTCCCATCTTTGAAGGATGATATTCAGTAGAAACATAGAAACATAGAAAATAGGTGCAGGAGTAGGCCATTCGGCCCTTCGAGCCTGCACCGCCATTCAATATGATCATGGCTGATCATTGCCTTCTCTCCATACCCCGATCCCTTTAGCCACAAGGGCCACATCTAACTCCCTCTTAAATATAGCCAATGAACTGGCCTCAACTACCTTCTGTGGCAGGGAATCTGAGTGAAAAAAAAAGAAGGTGGATTTATGGAATTCCCTGCCACAGAGGGCAGTGGTGGCCAAGTCACTGGATGGATTTAAGAGAGAGTTAGATAGAGCCCTGGGGGCTAGTGGAGTCAAGGGATATGGGGAGAAGGCAGGCACGGGTTATTGATAGGGGATGATCAGCCATGATCACCATGAAAGGCGGTGCTGGCTCAAAGGGCCGAATGGCCTCCTCCTGCACCTATTTTCTATGTTTCTAAGGTGCTTGTCTGTTGACCGGTGAAAAAGCCACCACCGCTGGACTAAAAGAGAACTGCTTTAATGATTCTGAGAGTTGTTAGATACTTCTGAAGGACCCTCACCGACACGATTCATTATAGAACATAGCTCTTCTGCACTCTAGCTCTATCTTGTTCAGCTTGACCTCCATGTCGGCAGGTATCTCCGGGACGGCCAAGCGCAACACCCGCTGCATGCCGAAGAACCCGTGCTCTAAGGCCACAGCCAGGAGGAAATAGTGGAGGTCGGGGAGTTCTGAGAAGAGGTTCCTGAACTCGGGCGACATGCTGATCAGGCCGCAGTTGGTGATGATGGCCAGGGTGGTGAGGTACTCGAAGGCCAAGCGCCAGGCGCTGATGTTCGACGAGGGGACCGGGAACTGCCGCTGCAACACCTGGCTGAACTTCATGCTTTCCAACTTGATGCCCAGGAGGTTGTTGAGGAAGCTGAAGGAGCCGGCCAGCGGGTAGACGCTGGAGAAGAGGGAGACGAAACCAAACTTGATGAAGAGCTCCAGGTAGTCCTCCAGCAGGCTGCCCTTGGTGTCCCTCAGGTTGCCCTCGGCCTCGATCAGGTTCAGGCCAGCATTGGCGTCAGGCTGGGCCTTTTTTAAGCGCCGGAGCCTGATGCTGGTCATGGAGAACGGGAGCACGGTGTCAAAGAACTGTCCCACCACCTGGTGGACGAGCAGCTGGGCTGAGAGGATATCGGCCAGCAGCTTGAGGTCCTTCAGATAAAAGGCCACGTAGTAATGCATGCCAAAGTTGTTGATGAGGTAGAAGATGAGGACTTTGGCGATCAGGTGGTTCTCGTGGGTGGACACCAGGCGATGGTTCTCCATCTCCGTCACCACCTTGGCCATGGCGAGATACACCCTGTTGAGGACCTCCACTGTGACACTGTAGACCAAGATGGGCATGTAGGTCATCAACAAACTCCGCACCGACTCTTCCTTGGTATCCGTTTCCCGGGCCATCTTGTTCGCCTTGATGAACATCACGATGAGGCCCACGCTGATGAGGAGGCTTCCCACCAGGAACGGGACCGATCGGAACGCCATCTTGATGCTCCGTTGGCGGTCCAGCATGACCGGCTCCCGGATCAGGTCGGCGCCCAGCTTGTCCATGTAGCCGGCCCGCACCGTGTCGAAGCTCTCCATCTGACGCAGGGTCCCCCATTTGAAGGCCAGCTCCGAGCTGCGGCGCTTCCAGCCCTCGAGGAAGACCGTGGACCACAGCATGTTGTAGAGGGCGCACACGATGCACCCGCCGTGGTCCTTCAGCTTGGTGATGTAGAAGAAGAGCTCTAGGAGGGTGCGAAAGGCCAGGCCCCAGGTGAAGTAACCCAGGAAGTTAAAGTACAGAGCCACCGACTCACCAAAGTAGCTTCTCAAGGCCTGCACAGGCTGGTCAATGAGGTAGCTACGATTCCTCCACAAGGCTTTAAGCTTCTCCAGTTCCTCCCGGTTGTGCATTGGGTAGAGTTTGGTCAGCAGTTTGCTCTTCCACAGAACCTCAAAGATGGGTTTGCCAGGCTGAAGCTTGGACGTGGGCTCTCCGGGGATGTGCTCCTCGTCTTTAGCCTTGAGGTTGTCCAGCTGGAACTTGATGATGTACAGCATCTCGGCCGTGGTCAGGAGCTCGGTCTCCGTCTCGCGGAAGCTGGCGCGGTCGGCGAAGCTGAAGGGCCGGAAGTTGCCGTCCTGGTAGACCTTGACCAGGGCCGCCTCCTCTGCCCCCCGCAGCAGCCTCTCCAGCGTGGCCCCCACCAGCAGCACGGTCCCCTTGACCTCCGAGCGCTCCACCACCTTCACCTTCAGCTCCGCCCCGTCCGAGGACCTCACGGCTTCGATCCGGCCCATCAGCCAGTCCACCGTCTCCTGCTGGACCTTGGGGGCAAGGTTGAGGACCACCAGGGCCAAGGGGAAGACAGAACTACTCTGGGAGTCATCGTCCATCTGACACCTTAGTTATTGTTGCCAGCCCTTGCTGCTTCTTCCTGAGACTCTACTGAAGGCAAGTCAGATCTACTGCATGAACAAGGGGTGACTGAGATCTTCTTATACCTAGCTTTAATGTACATTGCTGTTCGGTTGAATTTTAATTTCCTTGGGAGTTGAGTGGATTCTGGAGGATTAAGGCTTTACCAGCCATTAACTAGTCATGTTTGTGATGTCATTGAGTATGTCATCGGTTATCAATGTGTTTGCTTTCCTCTGGGGGGCAGTGTTTAGTTTAGTTTAGTTTAGTTTAAGGTACACAAAAAAGTTGGAGGAACTCAGCGGGTGCAGCAGCATCTACGGAGCGAAGGAAAAAGGCAATGTTTCGGGCCGAAACTATTCTTCAGTTTACTTTAGTTTTACAGATACAGCACAGAGACAGGCCCAGTGGAAATGTCAATCACAAGAGGCCATAGCTTTCAGCCAAGAGGAGATGTGCGGGGCAGGTTTTTTTACACAGAGGGTGGTGGGTGCCTGGAACGTGGAGAACCATTTTACTGTTGTGTGGTGTCTTTTTTAAATTGCTGTTTTGTTCCTTTTTCTTCCCTCCCAGAAATATGTAATATGTGAATATGTGATTCTGTTCCATTCTGTTTGTTGGTTTGTTTTTTTGCACAAATCCGCGAGCATTGCCACTTTTCATTTCACTGCACATCTCGTATGCGTATGTGAAGAATAAACTTGACTTGACTTGACAGGGGAGGTGGTGGAGGCAGACACGATAGTGGTGTTTAAGAGGTTGTAAGGTGGGCACATGGATATATATGTAGGGAGTGGAGGGATATGGATTCTTATTTACTATCAGGACACTGTTTCCATGCTGTACATCTCCCAGTCTGAAGAAGGTTCTTGACCCGAAACGTCGCCCATCCCTTCTCTCCAGAGATGCTGCCTGTCCCGCTGAGTTACTCCAGCATTTTGTGTCTATCTTCTACAATTCGATTCTCGGCTAACCCACGTGGAAAACATAGAAAATCGGTGCAGGAGTAGGCCATTCGGCCCTTCAAGCCAGCACCGCCATTCAATATGATCATGGCTGATCATCCAGAATCAGTACCCCGTTCCTGCTTTCTCCCCATATCCCTTGATTCCATTAGCCCGAAGAGCTAAATCTAACTCTCTCCTGAAAACATCCAGTGAATTGGCCTCCACTGCCTTCTGTGGCAGAGAATTCCACCGATTCACAACTCTCTGGGTGAAAAGGTTTTTCCTCATCTCAGTCCTAAATGGCCGACCCCTTATTCTTAAACTGTGAACCCCAGGTTCTGGACTGTCCCAACATCGGGAATATTTTTCCTGCATCTAGCCTGTCCAATCCCTTAAGAATTTTAGATGTTTCTATAAGATCCCTCTCATCCTTCTAACTTCTAGTGAATACAAGCCCAGTCGACCCATTCTTTCATCATATGTCATAGTAAATAGGAGTGTACCAACTCCAGCAACTCACCCAGCCTCTGGCAGTGAAACGCTGCTGCTTGCTGTGAAAGGAAAACGGTTTGGTAAAGTCCGAAGGTGTTGTGCTGGGGGAAAGATTGCCAGCACTCCTCTGGACCCTCGAAGTAATACAGCACAAAGTACTTGACAATAGGAAGAATTTTCCACGGAGTGAGTGGTGACGACAGGAGCACCTGTAAAAGGAAAAGAAGACACAAAGTGCCGGAGTAACTCAGCGGGCCAGGCATCAATCATCTCTGGAGAACGTGGATAGGTGACGTTTCGGGTCGGGAACCTTCTTCAGACCAAAGATCCTATAGCGGAGCAAGATAGACCACTCCTGCTAAATGCAATGGGCTGACGTGTAGTACGCAACAGAGCGGAACGTGGGCCTATTTTTCATCCATTTCTGTAACCCGACCCGACCCGACCCGCAGTGTAATCAACGCTGCGGGGGAACAGTTTGTGTTAATAAATAAAAATTCTGAAAATGAGAAGATTTTTACCAAATAACTTTTATGTTTCCGTAACCGGCTTCCGTCTCTGCACTAGTATCTTTGCTCCGCTATGGGATATTTGGTGCGGAGACGGAAGGCGGTTACGGAAATGGGGCCGAAAATTAACCATGAATCTGCCCATGACCGTACTACGTCTTTTTCGTCGAGTGGACTATCTTGCTCGCTATAGGATCTTTGGTCCAGACTGATGGGGGGGGGGGGGGGAGAGAAAGGTGGAACACACGGAAGGTGGGGGTGGGACAAGGCCTGGCGAGTGATAGGTGGGTACAGGTGCGGGGTGTTCGATGGGCAGATGGTTAGACAAAGGCCAAAAGTGAAAAGACAAAAAAAAGCCTGAGATAATGATGGGAGAAGAGTAAAATGTGAAGCTAGAGGAAGGAATATAGGTATGGGGAGAAGGGGGAAGGAGAAAGGGGTGCGCGTCCAGGTGAATGAGGGGGAATAAAGAGAGGGGGACAATAGGTTAGGAGGGAGGTTGTGGATTAGATACTAACATTGGAGCATTTTATGGTCATACTATGGGTTTAGTTTAGTTTAGAGATACAGCGCGGAAACAGGCCCTTCGGCCCACCGAGTCCGCACCGACCAGCGATCCCCGCACACTAACACTATCCTACACACACTAGGGAAAATTTTTGAATTTACACCAAGCCAATTAACCTACAAACCTGTTCGTCTTTGGAGTGTGGGGGGAAACCAAAGATCTCGGAGAAAACGCACGCGGGTCACGGGGAGAACGTGCAAACTCCGTACAGACAGCACCCGTGGTCGGGATCAAACCCGGGTCTCCGGCGCTGTGAGGCAGCAACTCTACCGCTGCACCACACTGGTCAAATTGTAAATTGTCCCTAGTGTGTGTAGCATAGTGCTAGCATACAGGGATCGCTAGTCGACGTGGAATCGGTGGGCCGAAGGGCCTGTTTCCGCGCTGTATCTCTAAACTAAACTGAACACAGTGCTGCAGGTGCAGCCTCGCCAGCGAATTATCACTTCGGGAGCGGTTACTTCAGGTCAGTGAGTAGCCATGGTGGGTTGGCGGGTATTTTTCGACGGAGGCCATCTCCTTTGCTCACCTTCAGGTATATTTGTTGTCCTCTGGCAGCGCTGTCAGCGAAGGCCTCGATGAATGCTGACTGATAGGTCAGGATGTCGGACTCACTCCAACGCTGACCCTCGGAAAGCTGCACTCTGAATGTCAACATCCCCTTCACTTTGCCCTGCACCTCCTTCAGATGGCCCTGTACTGGAAACGCACACACACACACGCCTCTGATCTTCAGGTGAATCCAAGATCCACAGTGCCCACCAGCCTGAATCTCCACTTTTCATAACTTCATTTCAGTGGAGCAGAATTAGGCCATACGGCCCATTATATCATTTAATCATATCTGATCTATCACCCCCTCCTCACCCTATTCTCCTGCCTTCTCCCCATAACCCGACACCCGAATGCCCCTGTCCCACTTAGGAAACCTGAACGGAAACCTCTGGAGACTTTGCACCCCGCCCAAGGTTTCCGTGAGGTCCCCGGAGGTTTTTGTCAGTCTCCCTACCTGCTTCCACTACCTGCAACCTCCGGCAACCACCTGCAACCTCCGGGAACCACACGGAAAACCTTCGGTGGGGCGCAAAGTCTCCAGAGGTTTCCGTTCAGGTTTCCTAAGTGGGACAGGGTCATTACTAATCGAGAATCTATGTATTTTCACATTAAAAATATCCATTGACTTGGCCTCCACAGCCGTCTGTGGCAATGAATTCCACAGATTCACCACCCCCTGGCTGAAGTAATTCCTCCTCATCTCCTTTCTAAAGGTAACTCCTTTTATTCTGAGACTATAGCCTCTGGTCCTAGACTCTCCCACTAGTGGAAACATCCTCTCCACATCCACTCTACCCAGGCCTTTTGTAACTTTTGTTCCGACGGGAGGCCATTCAGCCTATAGAGTCTGTGCTGGCCCATTCCCTCACTAAATTTCCCTGCCATGTATTCTCCCCACATTCCTATTGATTTCATCCCAGATTTCACCTCTTCCTACACACTGAGGGAATTTTACCTGCACACATAGGAATTTACATGCCTGAATTTACACCTGAATTTACGCATCCAAATTTACACACCAGCGTTTGTTTACCCACCTGAAATTACACACTCAAATATATGCACCTGCATTTATACACCTGAATTAAATTCTCCCAATGGGTTTTCTCCGGGTGCTCCGGTTTCCTCCCACACTCCAAAGACATGCAGGTTTGTAGGTTTTTAAGAAAGAACTGCAGATGCTGGAAAATCGAAGGTACACAAAAATGCTGGAGAAACTCAGCGGGTGCAGCAGCATCTATGGAGCGAAGGAAATAGTAGGTTACAAACCTCAGGTTTGTAGGTTAGTTTGTAAAATTGTCCCCAGTGTGTGTAGGATAGTATTAGTGTGCGGGGATTGCTGGTCGGCGCGGACTCGGTGGGCTGAAGGGCCTGTGTCCGCGCTGCATCTCTAAACCAAAGGGGATTGCATCTGTCACGGACATGCCTGTATCAGCGCATAGACAGCAACTTGAGCCCAAGACCCTCTCAGCCGAGACGGCCTAATGCCCCAATTCCAAGGGCATGGTGGGCACCATCCTTGGTTTAGTTTAGTTTGGTTTACTAATGCAGCGTGGAAACAGGCCCTTCGGCCCACCCTGTCAGTGCCAACCAGCAATCCCCACACACTTACACTATCTACACACACTAGGGACAATTCACACTTACGCCAAGCCAATTAGCCGACAAACCTGTACGTCTTTGGAGTGTGGGAGGAAACCGGAGATCACGGAGAAAACCCACGCAGGTCACGGGGTGAACGTACAAACTCCGTACAGACAGCACCCGTAGTCGGGATCGAATCCGGGTCTCTGGCACTGTGAGGCAGCAACTCTACCGCTGCCCCGCCCTTGGTCTAGACTCTAAACCCACCCACTGGTGCCTCCTCCTTACCTAGTTGTGCATAAGCCTGAAGTGCTTCTCTGTAGCAGCCTGGAGGACCTTTAAGGTAGTAGAATTCAGTCAGTTCCAAAACTGTAAGGAATGGACTTAAAGAGCCAAGCCAGGTAGTTGAAGTGTTCACACACAAACACAAGGCCACCTAAGAGTGAGATTGGATAAAATAAACATCAGAGAGGTACGGGTATGTTTAGATTTATTATTTTCTACATCTTTCTAGGAAGCATTTGATCCTTTTGTAGGCTAATTGGCTTCTGTAAATTGTCCCTAGTGGGTGAGACTCCTTCCACCCCAGCAACGGACTGTTCCAGCTGCTACGGTCAGGCAAACGCCTCCGTTGCCATGCTGTGAGAACGGAGAGGTTGAGAAGGAGTTTCTCCCCAGAGGCCATTAGGACTGTAAACTCCTATCTCACCAGGGACTAACTTTACTGAACCATTCTACTGTTGTGTTGTGTCTTGTTAAAATTGCTGTTTTTATTTTCCTCCCACAAATATGTCATATGTGATATGTCATTCTATTCCATTCTATTTTGTCGTTTTTTTGCACATTCCGCTAGCATTGCCACTTTTCATTTCACTGCACATCTCGTATGTGTATGTGAGGAATAAACTTGACTTGACTTGAAGGATATTGCTCGTGTACGGGGTGATTGGGATTTGGGAACATTGTCAATTGTCCCTGGTATGTATGATATGTTATTCTCATTGACACTGGTCCTACCTTGAAGTCTTGGTACCGATGTGGGAAGCTGTTGTTTCCCAGGAGGGAGGTCAGTCCAAGGATACTCTGGAATGTGTCAGGATTCAACGTGCTCAGGGCAGTCTTGAACCCAAACGCCGAGATGCCCGGAACTTGGAAGATGTGATTCTCATGATCAACCAGCTCTGGGGCGCACTGAAGGATCTGACGGAGTATGTCCTCATCTCCCATCTGCCACAGGTCCATCCTGTTGGAAGGAAAGTCAACAACAAAGTCTTCACTAGAATGAATAAAAGCTTAGAGGGCAGCCACGGTGTAGCAGCGGTAGAGTTGCTGCTTTACAGCGCTCGCAGCACCGGAGACCCGAGTCCGATCTCAACTACGGGTGCTGTCTGTACTGATTTTGTACATAGAAACATAGAAACATAGAAAATAGGTGCAGGAGTAGGCCATCCGGCCCTTCGAGCCTGCACCGCCATTCAATATGATCATGGCTGATCATCCAACTCAGTATCCTGTACCTGCCTTCTCTCCATACCCCCTGATCCCTTTAGCCACAAGGGCCACATCTAACTCCCTCTTAAATATAGCCAATGACTGGCCTCAACTACCTTCTGTGGCAGAGAATTCCACAGATTCACCACTCTGTGTAAAAAATGTTTTTCTCATCTCGGTCCTAAAAGATTTCCCCCTTATCCTTAAACGTTCTCCCCGTGATCACGTGGGTTTTCTCCGAGATCTTTGGTTTCCTCCCACACTCCAAAGACGTCCAGGTTTGTAGGTTAGTTGGCGTGGTGTATGTGTAAATTGTCCCCATGTCAAGAGTGAGTTTTATTGTCATGTGTCCCAGATAGGACAATGAAATTGGTGTGTAAGATGGTGTTAATGTGCGGGGATCGCTGGTCAGCGCGGACTCGGTGGGCCAAAGTGCCTGCTTCCACACTGTATCTCTAAACTAAACTAAACTAATATGTTTAAGATTGAACTGCAGATGCTGGAAAAATTGAAGGTAGACAAAAATGCTGGAGAAACTCAGCGGGTGAGGCAACATCTATGGAGCGAAGGAATAGGTGACGTTTCGGATCGAGACCTTTCAGGTCTGAAGAAGGGTCTCGACACAAAACATCACCTATTCCTTCGCTCCATAGATGTTGCCTCACCTGCTGAGTTTCTCCAGCATTTTTGTCTACCTTTAAACTAAACTAATGATGATTAGGGCGGTCTTGAGAAAAGCTTGGACACTACGGACTGAACGAACCACTTGACTGTCAATTCCTCCAAGTCCAAATCTTCAGTTGAGTCGAAACTTGGATTATTTTCTCTGGAACACCAGAGGTTAAGAACGGAGGGGAGGCTGGCTGGACTATGGTGCCTTCCTCACCTTGGTGCCAACTGTGTTATGTTGTGTCGTGGACTTTCAGTGTTTGTGCTTTTTTTTAAATTCTATTTATTTTTAATATGTTTTATTATTTATTATTATTTATTTATTTTTATTTTTATGATACTGCCTGTAAGGGAAATTCATTTCGTTGTCTCTAACTGAGACAATGACAATAAATTTGAATACAATACAATACAATTTAGGGGGCATCCTGATAGAGGTACATAGAATGATGGGAGGCATAGATAGGGTGGAGAGGCAGACCCAGTTTCCCAGATGGAAATGTTGTGGCATACTCCAGTGGTACTCTGAAACGATATCATGTATAAATTCAGAAAAAATCAGGAGTGACACTGTTGAACCATTGGTTAAATTTGATAAGACTTGGGGAAAATGTATTGAACATTTTGATACAACATAAATTGCTCCCTCTTTAACCGTTATAAAAATTATTTTACCTCTATAGGGTGGAACGGGACATGTCGACAAACAGACTTACATTGTTGAAATTCTCAGTTCAGATTCGGTTTTGCTTTGCTTTGTTTTTTAATCTATTTTATTTTTATGCGGATTTTATTATTATCAATTTTTCTCTTTTATTTTTCTTTCTTTAGTTTAGTTTTGTTTTTTTTGTTTTTTTTCCTTTTTTCTTTTTCTTTTTGTCTTTTTATCTTTGTGGGTTTTTTTTTACATTTATAAGTTTCCTTTTAAAGATTTAACTATATTTACATAGAGACCGGGAGGTCTACATTCAATGTGTATATTGACACTGGAGTCATATTTAGGTTATACCTGTTATTAATGTAATCCTGATCCCTGTGTATCAATACCATTGATATGTTTATCAATATTCTTTTTGCTCTGTTTTCTATGTTTTATTTTTGCTTTGTTATGGAAAAAAAACAATAAAAAGATTTTTAAAGAAAGAAAGGAAATGTTGTGGGATTGAGGGCATATCTTTAAGGCGAGAGGGCCAAAGTTTAACGGAGATGACTGGGGCAAGTTTTCTTACTTACTCAAGGTCAGATAAAAGACAAGGCTTTACATAGAATAAATTGCATAAAATAGCACAGTAAATTACATCCAAAAGCATGGTTTAAGATCTAGAATAAAAAGAATCAGTGTCCGACAACGAGCCAAGTATACCAATGTCTCCACTGCTGGGATTGGTAGCGTGTAATGCTAAACCTTATGTTTGATAAGGCCAAGATGATTTCATTTTTAGAGTCATTAATCTGGCAAATAAATTTATACATAACATTTCTTTAGACAGTTTGTAAAGTATTGATTCCTGTAGCCACAACCATTTCACTTGCACTATACATAGAAACATAGAAAATAGGTGCAGGAGTAGGCCATTCGGCCCTTCGAGCCTGCACCACCATTCGATATGATCATGGCTGATATATACCATCTAGGTCTCTTCAGTAATATTCTCATGGCTACTTTAAACCCCTGTCCCACTTTCCCGAGTTACTCACAAATTCTCACGAATTCCCCCCTTTATTTAAACTCGGAGATGCCCGCCGTGGGTACTCGGGGCTATTTTGTTTTACTCGTGGACATTTTTCAACATGCTGAAAAAACGTCCCGACTTACCTGATGCCCCGAGTACCTACGGCTGGCATTACGAGCCGCTACGAAATATCTACGGACTCCTACGGACATTCTCCGAGTTTGAATCAAGGGGAAAACTCGGGAGAATTCGTGAGTAACTCGGGAAAGTGGGACAGGGCCTTAAGTCTCTGTCAAGAACATTTTATCACAAAACAAATGACAGATGATGAGGATATTTATAGGCAATGCCATGTGATGTATGCCCAAGTAAACATTCTCTTACGCAAGTTTAGTGCGTGTACAGATGGAGTGAAGATGTCTATGTTCAGAGCATATTGTACACCACTCTATACTGCACACCTGTGGTCAAACTACTTGTCAATTTTTTTGGCGACTGCCGGCATCATTGACTGACGTATCAGGGTTTGCCAAAGATTTTGAACATTTCACAATTCAGCAGCGGCAAAAAAAATGTGCGACACTTGAGGAAACACCGCGCGTTAACACGTCATCACCGCCGCATCACGCCGCGACCTTTTCGGTGATGTGATACGTCAGTCAATGATGCCGACAGTCGCCAAAAAAATCCATCTGTACACGCACTAAACTTGCGTAAGAGAATTTGTTTAAGAAGGAACTGCAGATGCTGGAAAATCGAAGGTAGACAAAAGTCTGAAGAAGGGTTTCGGCCTGAAACGTTGCCTATTTCCTTCGCTCTATAGATGCTGCTGCACCCGTTGAGTTTCTCCAGCTTTTTTGTGTACCTTGCGTAAGAGAATGTTTGCTTGTGCATACATCATACGGCGTTGCCTGTAAATATCCTCATCATCTGTCATTTGTTGTGTGATAAAATGTCCACAGAGGCCTGGAACACACGATGTTGGGGCAGGGTGAGCGGGTTGGGAGAAATGTGTGTGCACTAGGGTGAGGGTGCAAGGGAGAGGGAGGGGGATAAAGGGGCTGTTACCTGAAATTGGAGAATTCAATGTTCAGACCGTTGAGGTTGTGAGCTGCCCAAGTGGAACACGAGACCTCCGGTTTGTGCGTGGCCTCACTCTGTTGGTGGAGGAGGCCCAGGACAGAAAGGTCAGTGTGGGAATGGGAAGGAGAGTTAAAGTGTTTGGCAACTGGGAGATCCAGCAGGCCTTGGCGGACCAAGCGCAGGTGTGTGGCCCAGGACAGAGTTAATAAGATCATAATATAAGTGATAGGAGCAGAATTAGGCCATTCGGCCCATCAAGTCTACTCCGCCATTCAATCATGGCTGATCTATCTCTCCCTCCTAACCCATTCTCCTGCCTTCTCCCCATAACCCCTGACACCCGCACTAATCAAGAATCTATCTATCTCTGCCTTAATAATATCCACTGACTTGGCCTCCACAGCCTTCTGCGGCTAAGAATTCCACAGATTCACCAGCCTCTGACTAAAGAAATTCCTCCTCATCTCCTTCCTAAAAGAACGTTCTTTAATTCTGAGGCTGTGACCTCTAGCGTAGACTCTCCCACTAGTGGAAACATCCTCTCCACATCCACTCTATCCAAGCCTTTCACTATTCTGTACGTTTCAATGAAGTCCCCCCTCATTCTTCTAAACTCCAGCGAGTACAGGCCCAGTGCCGTCAAACGCTCATATTGGTAGAATCTGAAACCTATCCTTATTTATGTTTCATATCTTACCTTAGGGATGCCTTTATGAATTCCGAAGCTACTATTGGGTAAGGATTAGGTGGGAGAGGTGATTCCGAGAAGATTGCCTGTAAGCATTGTTCCCAGTGCCAGTCCAGCCGGCAGTCGACACAGTACTGTGAAGGAAGGAGAGATGGCACAGTATACAACATGTCATTTGATTGAAGACAGACACAAATGCTGGAGTAACTCGGTGGGTCAGGCAGCATCTCTGGAGAGAAGGAATGGGTGACGTTTCGGGTCCAGACCCTTCTTCAGACATTTGATCGGCTGTAGATACAAGGACAGTACCTCGTGGAAGTATTGCGTAGGGCGTAATGTTTTAATCTGTGTAGCAGTCCAGGCATGAATCCCGATCGAGGGCTCACAAACCATGACTCTATGCTGAGATCTTGGTTGGCCTTTTGGATGGCATGGACATAATGGGCCGAAAGGCCTGTTTCTGTGCTGTATCACTCCACGACTCCGTTTAAATAGTGTAGGGAACTACTGGATTCATAGTCATACAGCATGGAAACACACAGCATGGAAACAGGCCTTTTCACCCACACCGGCCAACATGCCCTGTCTACACTAGTCCCTGCCAGCCAGGGCTACATATGCCTTTTGTCTTGACTTTGCACAAGTGGGCACTGGTATATGGATGAGTGAGTGCGAGACGTTTGCCATGTGGTATAGTCCTTCAACTGTTTAGTTTAGTTTAGAGATACAGCATGGAAACAGGCCCTTCGGCCCACCGAGTCCACGCTGACCATCGATCACCCGTTCCCACTTTCTCATCCACTCCCGACACACAGAGAGAGGGCCGATTAACCGACAAACCCGCACGTCTTTGGGAGTGTGGGAGGAAACCCGAGCACCAGGAGAAAACCCACGAGGTCACTGGGAGAGCGTGGAAATGAGACACAGACAGCAGCTGAGGTCAGGATCGAACCCGGGTCTCTGACGCTGTGAGGCAGCAGCTCTACCCGCTGTGCCAACGTAACTCCCTACTTTGTTTGTGAATGGTTTCCTCTGTTGTAAGAGCTCGACAGCTTGTATACATAAACAGGGATGTAATGTTGAGGCTCTATAAGGCGCTGGTCAGGCCGCATTTGAAATATTGTGAACAATTTTGGGCCCCATATCTGAGGAAGGATGTGCTGGCTCTAGAGAGGGTCCAGAGGAGGTTTACAAGAATGATCCCTGGAGTGAGTAGGTTAACTTATGATGAGCGTCTGACGGCACTGGGCCTGTACTCGCTGGAGTTTAGATGAATGAGGGGGGACCTCATTGAAACATACAGAACAGTGAAAGGCCTGGATAGAGTGGATGTGGAGAGGATGTTTCCACTAGTGGGAGAGCCTATAACTAGAGGTCACAGCCTCAGAATTGAAGGACGTTCCTTCAGGAAGGAGATGAGGAAAAATGTCTTTAGTCAGAGGGTGGTGAATCTGTGGAACTCATTGCCACAGAAGGCTGTGGAGGCCAAGTCAGTGGATATTTTTAAGGCAGAGATAGATAGATTCTTGATTAGTACGGGTGTCAGGGGTTATGGGGAGAAGGCAGGAGAATGGGGCTATGAGGGAGAGATAGATCAGCCATGATTGAATCCCTCACCATTGTATGTGCCTTTGGACTCAGTGAGGATATCCTACTGTGTAGGAAGGAATGCAGATGCTGGTTTAAACCGGAGGTAGATACAAAAAGCTGGAGTACCTCAGCGGGTCAGGCAGCCCTTTCTACTCCTCTCCACCCCCTTCCCCACTGGTCACATAATTCCATCTCCATCCTTTCCGCCTTCTGTAAAGATCTTTCCCTCCGCAACTCCCTGGTTAACTCGTCCCTTCCCACCCAAACCAGCCCCTCGTTCAAGATGTGGACTCTTATACATCGGCGAGACCAAACGTAGACTGGCCGATCGTTTCGCTGAACTCCTTCGCTCAGTCCGCCTGGACTTACCTGATCTCCCGGTTGCCAAACACTTTAATTCCCCTTCCCATTCCCACACTGACTTTTCTTATCCTGGGCCCCCTCCATTGTCAGAGTGAGGCCCAGCACAAAATGGAGGAGCAGCAGTAATATATTTCACTTGGGCAGCTTACACCCCAGCGGTATGAATATTGACTTGTCTAACTTCATGTAACCCTAGCATCCCCTCTCTCCCTCCATCCCCTCCCCCATTCAAGTCGTACCAGCATCAAAGTCGTCTTGTTGAATCTCATTGTGCTGGTTTTCACCCAACAAACAGCTAACAATGGCCTGTTTCCTTTATCAGCGTTAGTTTTTTGCATATCTTTCATTCGTTGTTCTTCATCTCTCTACATCACCGTTTCCCTCTCCTCTGACTCTCAGTCTGCAGAAGGGTCTTGACCTATTCCTTTTCTCCTGATGTTCTGCTGTTACTGGGCTTTGATGCCACCTACCTTCAGGAGGGCAGCATTGTGTTCATCGTGTTGCCCATTAGATACATTGCCAGCCACATCGGTGCTCTGTGCCCTGTTGACCGGGAGCTTGGTGGCACCGTGGGGTGGATATTCACTGTAAACCTGCGGTAACATGGAGAGAGGATCAGTCCCCTTGTACAGACACTAAAGGGCCTGTCCCACGAGCATGCGACTGCATGCGGCAAGCGCGACCTAACGTGGTCGCTTGAGACGTACGGCCTCGCGGGGCCGGTCCCACTTCGATCGCCGGAGCCGTATGGAGTTGTGCGGAGATGGTCCCGACATCGCGCGGGGCTCCGAAAAACTGACCGTGTTCAAAAATTCCGCGCGGCAATGGCCTGCCGGCCCGCAGCCTCATTTAGGCCGTACGCAACGCCTCGACGGGCGTGCACAGCGTCTTGACGCCGTACGTCACGCGCGAACTTCCCGCCGACTTCGCTCGAACTTCACGTCAACTCGTATGGGATCACTCGACCTCCATGCGGCCCCCGCTTCCGGTTTGGTCACGCTCACCGCATGCAGTCGCATGCTCGTGGGACAGGCCCTTAAGTAAAGAGCAACACAGGGGAAGTGAAGGGTAGAATCTGTACTCAGACCTCAGCGTGAGAATACCTACACCTCCCTTCTTGGAGTTAGTTTAGTTTAGTTTAGTTTAGTTTAGTTTAGTTTAGTTTAGTTTAACCTACACCTCCGCTGAGTTACCCCAGCGTTTTGTGTCTTTCTTTGGAGGGGAGGATGCTCCTCAAACTGTGGAGCATCCTGGACAATACAGCTCACCCCCTCCGTGACACAGTGGTCAACCTGAGGAGCACCTTCAGCAACAGACTGGTTCCACCAAGATGCAGCACAGAACGCCACAGGAGATCCTTCTTCCCTGTGGCTATCAAAGTGTACAACTCCTCCCCCTTCTGTCATGGGGTAGACTGAGACTGAGACTGACTCCCCTCCCCCCCCCCCCCCCCCCACACACACACACACACACACTCCCCCCCTCCCCAACCTTTGCACATCCCCAATCCTTTCCACTCATCACTTTAATTTTATGTTTTATGCATCTGGTTGTGTTTCGTGACAGTTGGCAGATCAACTTCCCTCCTGGGATAAATAACGTTCTATTATATCGTACCGCATCGAGTCAGGAAGTTTGGTTAGGCTGGATTTGGAGTATTGCATGCAGTTCTGGTCACCCCATTACAGGGAGGATATGGAGACTTTAGAAAGGGCACAAAGGATCACCATCGTCAGTGGCGGACTGGCCAGGGTGCCAGCTTGCCCAATGGCAAGTGGGCCCCTGATGAAGTGGGCCCCCTTTGTCTCCTGGCAACCAATATTTTTAGGCCCAGTCCGCCACTGATCATCATCATCATGGTTGAAAACATCAGCGGGCACGGGTGCCTTACAATGCCGTGTACGACAGTGATCGCAACTTCTACTGAAGTGTGGATGGCCGTTGGTTCGCTAGGAGCTCATCCGCCCTTTGACAGCTCTTTGTTTTTGGTCCTGCTGGGGGTCCACAGCCCCCTCCTCACCTGGCAAACCAGGTGGGGGAGACGGTTTAGTCGCTGACTATCCGACCATGGAGCAGGTAGCGCGGGATTACATGGTCAAGAAGAAGCAAGATTCAAGATTCGAGAGAGTTTATTGTCATGTGTCCCTGATAGGACAATGAAATTCTTGCTTTGCTTCAGCACAACAGAACATAGTAGGCATTTACTACAGAACAGATCAGTGTGTCCATATACCATTATATAAATATAATATCCGACATGGTACTCGTGGCGGGGGGAACTCCCCCCCGTCCTGAGCTGAAAGGTTTACCAGAATGATGCTTGGATTTGGGGGGTCTTAGCTACAGAGAGGGGTTGGACACACTAGGATTGTTTTCTCAGGAAGACCAAGCTGCCAGAAGAGGTAGTTGAGGCTGGGATCATCCCAACGTTTAAGAAACAGTTAGACAGGTACATGTTTAGGACAGGTTAGGAGGGATATGGACCAAGCGCAGGCAGGTGGGACTAGTGTCGCTGGGACATGTTGGCCAGTGTGGGCAAGTTGGGCCGAAGGGCCTGTTCCCACACTGTATCACTCTGTGACTATGACCAGAGGTTGTGGGGAGATCTAATTGAACTAAATACGTATGAGAGGCACAGATAGGATAGGCAGTCAGAACCATTTTTTTCCAGGATGCCTATATCAAATACAAGAGGACCTAGCTTTAAGATGGGAGAGGCAGAGTTTGAAGTAGCTTGTGTGTGGGGCAAGGTTTTTTACATATATACTGAATAGTGACAGGCTTGGATAGAGTGGATGTGGAGAGGATGTTTCCACTGGTGGGAGTTTTTTTTACACAGAGGCTGCTTCCACCACCACCCCTGGAATAGACTGTGTAGGAAGGAACTGCAGATAGATGGTGGTTTAAACCGAAGACAGACACAACCAGCTGGAGTAACTCAGCGGGACAGGCAGCATCTCTGGAGAGAAGGAATGGGAGATGTTTTCGCTCCAAACCCACTGGAATACACTGGGGGAGGCAGATGTGGTCAGGGGCACCCAGGTCATTGATTCATTGAAAGGTACAGCATGGAAACAGGCCCTTCGGCCCACTGAGTCCATACCGACCATCGATCACCCGTTCACACTAGTTCTGTGTTATCCCACTTTCACATCCACCCCCTACACACTAGGGGCAATCTACAGGGGGGCAATTAACCTACAAACCTGCACGTCTTTGGCATGTGGGAGGAAACCGGAGCACCCGGAGCACACCTGAGACTCTATAAGGCCGCTTTTGGAATATTGTGAGCCATTTTGGGCGTCATATCTGAGGAAGGGTGTGCTGGCTCTGGAGAGGGTCCAGAGGTGGTTTACAAGAATGATTCCAGGAATTAGTAAGTTAACATATGATGAGCGTTTGACGGCATTGGGCCTGTACTCGCTGGAGTTTAGAAGGATGAGGGGTCACCTCATTGAAACGTACAGAATAATGAAAGGCCTGGATAGAGTGGATGTGGAGAGGATGTTTCCACTAGTGGGAGAGTCTAGGACTAGAATTAGAATTAGATTTGAATTAGATCCTTTATTTGTCATTCAGACCTTACAGTCTGAACGAAATGTCGTTACCTGCAGCCACACATACAATAATACAATAATAAACAACAGAACAGACAGTAAACACAAGTTAACATCCACCACAGTGAGTCCACCAAACACCTCCTCACTGTGATGGAAGCAAAAATCTTAGTGCTGCTGTCTCTTCCCTCCTCTTCTCCCTCTGCGCTGAGGCGATACCCCACCGTAAGTCAGTCCCGCGGCTCACCGATCTCCGCAAACGGGCCGGTTCAAACATCGCCGCCCGGGGGTGGTCGAAGCTGCCGCCCTCCAGTCCAGCGGACGCAGCTGTTGACGACGTCGTCCACTGGCCTACGGCCGAACCCCAGACTCAGGCCGCCGCCGCCAGAACGCCGTCTCAGCCACCGGAGCACCGTTCCAGCCCCGAGCCAGGTCACCCTCACGTGAGCGTCTCAGCCCCGCGCCAGGCCGCCCTCACGGGAGCGCCGTTACCCTCGAGCTGGGCCGCCCCAACGGGAGCGTCTCAGCCCCGCGCCAGGCCGCCCTCACGGGAGCGTCACAGCCCCTCACGGGAGCGCCGTTCCAGCCCCGAGCTGGGCCACCCTCACGGGAGCGAGCCCAGGGCGAGTCCTGATAGGCTGCCTCCGGAGCCTCGAGGTCGCCATTAGGCCTCAGCGCAGACGGAGGCAGAGAAGGGGGATACGACAAAAAAGTCGCATTCCCCCGAAGGGAGAGACAGCAAGCCCTGTTTCAACCCCCCACCCCCCCACACACATAAACACAACCTAAAACCAAAAACTTAGCTAAACAAAACGAAAAAAAACAACACAAAAAAGTAAAAACAAACGGACTGCAGGCGAGCCGCAGCCGTTCACCAGCGCCGCCATTTCCGGATCTGACAAAAGGTCACAGCCTCAGAATTAAAGGCAGGAGAATGGGGTTAGGAGGGAGAGATACTGTAGATCAGGCATGATTGACTGGCAGAGGAGACTTGATGGGCCGAATGGCCTAATTCTGCTCCTATCACATACGACCGTATGAAACCTACACGGTCACAGGGAGAATGTGCAAACTCCATGTAGTCAGTACCCAAGGTCAGGATTGAATCATTGTGCCACCCACAAAATAATCACTCATTTTATTACAGTGTCTTTTAATTAACGCATAACGCAGAGAAATAGACAATAGACAATAGACAATAGGTGCAGGAGGAGGCCATTCAGCCCTTCGAGCCAGCACCGCCATTCAATGTGACCATGGCTGATCATCCACAATCATTACCCCGTTCCTGCCTTCTCCCCATATCCCATGACTCCGCTATCTTTAAGAGCTCTATCTAACTCTCTCTTTAAAGCATCCGGAGAATTGGCCTCCACACTCACAAATCTCAGGGTGAAATGGATTTTCCTCATCTCCGTTCTAAATGGCCTACCCCTGATTCTTAAACTGTGGCCCCTGGTTCTGGACTCCCCCAACATCGGGAACATGTTTCCTGCCTCTAGCGTGTCCAAACCCTTAATAATCTTATATGTTTCAATGAGATTCCCTCTCATCCTTCTAAACTCCAGTGTATACAATCACTTCCGGTTCGCCGTTACCTGATTGTTGACCGGGATTGTCCCTCGCGACCCCTCTTCTGCTTGCGCCTTCATGTGGGTTAGTACAGGTGTCCAGGGTAAGGAGTGTTCCACAGCTTGAATCAACAAGACTGTGCCAATGCACAACACCTGTGGGCAGACACACACGTCAGCTCTGCATTGCAGGAGTGAATCTATGACTTTAAAGGGCCTGTCCCACTTACGCAACTTTTTCGGCGACTGCAGATCGCCGAAATCTTCAACAAGTTGAAAATCCAGCGGCGACCAGAACACGGTACGTCTCATTTCACGACCATACAGGCTTCACCCCGCGACATGTCGCCAGGGCGTTGTCTGTATGGTCGTGAGTCGTCTCCTCAGTCGCCCAAAGAGTCGTAGTGTCTTTCTGGTCACCGCTGGATTTTCAACATGTTGAAAATGTTCGGTGACCTGCGACGACCTATGACGGGTGCCGGCAGTCGCCGTAAAAGTCGCGTAAGTGGGACAGGCCCTTTAGAGACACAGCCGGGCGGAAGATTGCAACCTTCACGTGGTCCGCCCTGTTTCGACGAATGCAATCAGCCTGGCGTGCACAATCAAATAAGATCAAATAGAACAAGTTGTCCTACAACTTTAGGCTGTGCACGCCATACTCAAGAAGAAGAGACACAGAATGGAAACAGGCCCTTCGGCCCACTGAGTCCACGCCGACCATCGATCACCGAGTTCTATGTTATCCCACTTTCTCATCCGCTCCCATCACACCAGGGGGCAATTTACAGGGGGCCAATTAACCTGCAAATCCGCACGTCTTTGGGGTGTGGGAGGAAACCGGAGCACCCGGAGGAAATCCACGTGGTCACAGGGAGAACGTGCAACACGTGATCAGGATCTCTTCTTGTCGAGTCCACACACAAGATTAGGAGTTGTTCAGCCAGAGCTGAACACATTCTCGGCATCTGCACAATGGTGTCTGTCTTGTCGCATCTTGTGCTTCTTGTGCGTGTTGGTGGAAAGATTGGTGGAGATAGGGCCGCGACGTGAACACTCTTTCCTTGACCCCTGGTCAGGATGGAACCCGGATCACTGGCGCTGTGAGACAGCTGCTCAATCAGTCGTGCCACCGTGCCTCCAGTACACTGTGAACATCACAATTGCAATCCATATTGTCATGTAATCATGCATTACAATCCCTACACTCTTTTAAACCTCCATCTGTACACTGTGGACGGCTCAATTGTAATCATGTGTTGTCTTTCCGCTGACTGGTTAGCACGCAACAAAAGCTTTTTACTGTACCTCGGTACACGTGACAATGAACTAAATTCCCAACATTGCCCACACCCCCATTCCGTGATTCCCGTAATGAGAACCTGGCCGATTGTAAATCACAGGGACCAGGCACTAAAGGGGGCCATTTGGCCCATTTCACTGTTTCATTTTATATTCTCTTATTTTTTCAAATACCATATATAACCATATAACAATTACAGCACAGAAACAGGCCATCTCGGACCTTCTAGTCCGTGCCGAACACTTACTCTCACCTAGTCCCATCTACTTGCACTCAGACCATAACCCTCCATTCCTTTCCCGTCCATATACCTATCCAATTTATTTTTAAATTATAAAATCGAACCTGCCTCCACCACTTCCACTGGAAGCTCATTCCACACAGCTACCACTCTCTGAGTAAAGAAGTTCCCCCTCATGTTGCCCCTAAACTTCTGTCCCTTAATTCTCAAATCCTGTCCTCTTGTTTGAAGCTTCCCAACTCTCAATGGAAAAAGCTTATCCACGTCAACTCTGTCTATCCCTCTCATCATTTTAAAGACCTCTATCAAGTCCCCCCTTAACCTTCTGCGCTCCAAAGAATAAAGACACATTGAGGGTTCAAGTGGATGTGGTTTTCTCAATGGCCAATTGTGGTGAAGTGCTTCCTCCATGATCGGCCCTTGAGTGAAAATGCAGTTCTCACTTCCCCATCTATTCTGTCAATGATTGTATCAATGGCCTCTGCTGCTGCAGCAGCCCCAGTGGAGATTCACCACTTTGCCATATTAATAAATCCTCTCTGGATCCATAATTGCTCTCCTCCGCCCACCAAGGGAAAAATATTCCTTAGCTTTCCTGGAGATAACTCACTTCTTGATCTGCACAACAAAACAGTTTCACTCAGCAAGTGACACAGAGTGCTGGAGTAGCTCAGCGGGTCAGGCAGCATCTCCGGAGAACATGGATAGATGACATTTCGGGTGTAGACCGTTTAGACTTTAGAGATACAGCATGGAAACAGGCCCTTCAGCCCAATGGGTCCGTGCTGACAATAGACAATAGACAATAGGTGCAGGAGTAGGCCATTCGGCCCTTCGAGCCAGCACCGCCATTCAATGTGATCATGGCTGATCATCCCCAATCAGTTCCTGCCTTCTCCTCATATCCCCTGACTCCGCTATCTTTAAGAGCCCTATCTAGCTCTCTCTTGAAAGCATCCAGAGAACCGGCCTCCACCGCCCCATGAGGCAGAGAATTCCACACTCACCACTCTCTGTGAGAAAAAGTGTTTTGTCGATCACCTGTCGATCACTCGTGCTGACCATCAATCACCCACCCGCTCACACTAGTTGTATGTTGGTGGAAAGATACTTTCACATCCGCTCCCTACACACTGGGGGCAATCTACAGAGGGCCAATTAACCTACAAACCCGCCCGTCTTTGGGATGTGGGGGGAAACTGGAGCACCCGGAGAAAACCCACCTGTTCACATGGAGAACGTACAAACTCCGCAAAGACAGCACCCGAGGTCGGGATCGAACCGGGGGCCTCTGGCGCTGTGAGGCAGCGGCGCCATTATACACAGTGTTGCAATAGTGAGCCCTGAAGATTGTCACAAATCAAACTGCTGACTGATGCTCCTTGAAGTGCTGACTGTTTGAAATGAGTGCGTTCTGACTGTCCCAAAGGTTCCTGGGGTTTAACATGGCTGTTGGTGAGGAATGACTGGAGTCGTTGGGATGATGCAGAATGTGTCAGGCCTGGGGGCGGGGGGGGGGCGCCTCAGTGCGGTTGAGGGAAGGGCTGTAGATTAATCTCCCCGAGAGGCCTGTGGAGAAGCCCTCCGTGAAATCCGTGCTGGTTGAGTCATCGCCTGCTGAGAAGCTCCGTTTGACTTTTGGGCCTGGAACTTTGTGACCTTTGGGCCTGGAACTTTGTGACCTTTGGGCCTGGAACTTTGTGACCTTTGGGCCTGGAACTTTGTGACTTTTGGGCCTGGAACTTTGTGACCTTTGGGCCTGGAGCGGGGCCGTACATCGCCCGGCACGGCCTTAAATGGCCGTGGGACCCACCATCGCCCGCCTGGGGCTTCGTCATCGGGAGAGAAATGGTGCAGGGGAGAGAAAAGACTTTGCCTTCCATCACAGTGAGGAGGAGATTCACTGTGATGGATGTTTGTGTAAATTGAATTGTTTGTATGTCTTGTAGGAATTGTCTTTGTTTGTATGGCTGTGGAAACGGAGTTTCGTTTGAGCCTCACTGAGGTTCAAACGACATGGAATAAAATATTGTATTGTATTATTGTATATTGTATTGTGAAGGCTGTACCTATGGCAGCATCATCTGTAAAGAGCACTGCTGAGGGGCTGTACCGGACACCTGCAGAACGGGTCTGCAAGCTTGGGTTAAAATACAAAGACTTTAGCGAGAGGCAAATCCTGGACCATATCTAACTACAACTGACATAGAAACATAGAAACATAGAAATTAGGTGCAGGAGTAGGCCATTCGGCCCTTCGAGCCTGCACCGCCATTCAATATGATCATGGCTGATCATCCAACTCAGTATCCCGTACCTGCCTTCTCTCCATACCCTCTGATCCCCTTAGGCACAAGGGCCACATCTAACTCCCTCTTAAATATAGCCAATAACTGACATTACTCATATTGCATCCTCCACCACTTCGCTGTAGATGATAGTTAACTTTATATCCTTATATATTATGTCCTTGCATGCTTTGTATTTAACCCATAAAGGACCTGTCCCACATTCCCAAGTTATTCACAAATTTTCCCGAGTTTTCCCCTTGATTCAAACTCGCAGGATGTTCGTAACGGGCCTGTAGGAGTCCGTAGATATATTGTAGCGGCTCGTTATGCCAGCCGTGGATACTCGGGGCTCGGGATCCTCCCGACTATTTTTTACTCATGGACATTTTTTATCCGGCTGGAAAAAACGTCCCGACTTGCGGTGCGCCACTGTGAAAGCACATAAAGCGTTCTTATTTTGTGTTGCAGGCAGTTCAGAAAGGTTTTGGTAAAAATTGTAAATTGTCTCTAGTGTGTGTAGGATAATGGTAGTGTGATGGCTGGTCGGTGCAGACTCGGTGGGCTGAAGGGCAAGTTTCCATGCTGTGTATCTCTAAATCTAAAGATGAGAAGGGAACTATAGGGTGTCCCCCAGTCAGCGTGTCACGGAGGGGAACCTGCAGGCGGTGGTGCCCCCCGGCCCTCCCAGCTGATCAGACTCACGGGTTGGAGATAAGATCGTCACAGCAACTCCACCCACCACTTTGAAATTGTTGATTAGTTTTTTGTGCGGCCCTTCCAACAAAGCACACAATGAAGTCTCCAGCTCCCTCTTCCAACGTTTACTGAGGGTCGCAAAATCAGACGAGACTTTGCGGTAATCAGAATCCAGAAAGTCAGAAATCAGCTTCCTGCATTTTTCGGCCAAGATGGTGTAGACCTCTCTGCAGCTGACCTGTGGCAATGGAAAATGACAGTCATCCAGAAGGCCCCATAAGGTAATTAAATCTGAGGTAAAACTTGCTCTGTCTTTACCTTTCTCAATAGCAATGTTTTTGGACAGTGTCAAGAATCAAGAGTGTTTTATTGTCATATGTCCCGAACAGAACAATGGAATTCTTACTTGCAGCAGCACAACACAATATGTATACATTATAGTAAAGGAGAAAATTAAAGTTCAGTATATATATATGTGTGTGTGTGTGTGTGTGTGTGTGTGTGTGTGTGTGTGTGTGTGTGTGTGTGTGTGTGTGTGTGTGTGTGTGTGTGTGTGTGTGTGTGTGTGTGTGTGTGTGTGTGTGTGTGTCTATATATTACTAAAAGTCTGATCTTGACCACTTCCTGTTGACCTGTATATTGATTTTAGAAAAACGCTGCCAGTTGCGGCTGTGATTTTTGGCCATCTTACTCAGAGTCCCCCTCCGCTGTGCAGGACAAGAGGATTTTTCCCATCGATGAAAAATAAAAGTTATCAGTGTTTAAAAAATGATGAGATTCTCACTCCTGTCAATCACGCCATGAAGGCCATGCCCCTTCTGGTGGGAGGGGGGAGGGACTATAAAACCTAGAAGTGTGGGCGTGGCTCAGTCTCTTCAAGATGGAGGAGGGAGAGGTCATGACTCGCTGTCTTTAGTGGCCCTGCACCCTGCTTGAAATGGAATTTCAAGGAATAGCCATGAGTCGATTGCCAGCCCACCAGCCATGAGTAAGCTGCCAGCACAACAGGCTTGAGTGACTGAGCCGCCAGCCCAAGAATCCATCCGGCCCACAATGTCCATACTAGCCCTCTGGAAACCAGTCCCTTCAACACCCATACTAGCGCTCCAGAACCCAGAGGGCTGCAAGCTCTGTAAGGCAGCAACTCTACCGTTGCGCCCCAAAGTTAAGCTTTGATTTGCCAGTACCTGTGTGTCCTCAGAGTCCAACAAGGAGCAGATGGTCTGGGTTAGGCTGAGCAGCTTCCATATTTGAGAGGCAGAACCGTGGAGAAATCTGTGAAGTTGCATCAAGGCCTGGAGGATAAGGAAAGGTCCATGTGAAACAGCCCAGGCAATCTGCTGTCTAGCCCCGAACACAAAGTGCTGGAGTAACTCAGTGGGTCAGGCAGCATCTCTGGAGGACATGGATAGGTGACGTATAAGTTTAGTTGTACAACATCGGAACAACCCCTTTAGCCCACCGAGTCCACGCCGACCATCGATCAGTCATTCAGACCAGTTCTATGTTATCCCAGTAGAACAGATTTAGGAAGAAACTGCAGGTTTCGTTTTTGTTCAGAGATACAGAGTGGAAACAGGCCCTTCGGTCCATCACCGACCGACCAACCATTACCCATACACTAGTTCTATCCCACGCATTAGGAGTAACTTTATAGAAGCCAATTAACCTACAAACCCGCATGTCTTTGAAATGTAGTTGGGAACAGGAGCACCCGGAGAAAACCCACGCAGGTCACGGGGAGAACGTTTAACCTACAAACCTACACGTCTTTGGAGTGTGGGAGGAAACCGAAGATCACGGAGAAAACCCATTCGGGTCATGTGGTAAAGCGTACAAACTCCGTACAGACAGCACCCGCAGTCAGGATTGAACCCGGGTCTCTGGCACTGTGAGGCAGCAACTCTACCGCTGTGCCACCGTGCCGCCTGCTTTTTCTGTTAGGGAGATGCTGGTTTACAAAAAAAGACACAGTGCTGGAGTAACTCAGCAGTCAGGCAGCACCTCTGGAGAACATGGACAGGTCTCATTTCGGGTCGGGACACTTCTTCAGAACGGAGTCTAAAAACTGCCAGTCTGAAGAAGGTCCTGACCCGAAAGGTCACCTGATCCGTGCCCTCCAGAGATGCTGACTGACTCGCTGAGTTACTCCAGCACTATACAAAATTCCAGCACCTGCAGTTCCTTGTGTCTACAATTCACTGCTGACTGACCCATTCAGTGAGACACCGGACATTTTGTTGTTGCTTTGTTTTGGGCCAAGGGAGATGGGAATTTATGAGATTATTGATGATGTTCCCATTGGGGGACTGTGGGGAAGTCTGCAAACATGTGTAGTTCAGGCCTGGTTCAAGCCCCTCTATTTGAAAGGGTTCAGAGAAGATTTAGGAGGATGTTGCCCAGACTCGATGGCCTGAGAAATGGGACGAGGTTGAGTAGGCTGGGCCTCTATTCCTTGGAGCGCAGGAGGATGGGGAGTAATCTTATAGAGGTGTACAAAATCATGAGAGGAATAGATCAGGTAGACACACAGAGTCTCTTGCCCAGAGTAGATCAAGAAGCAGAGGACATAGGTCGAAAATGCGGGGGAAAAGATTTAAGAGGAATCTGAGGGGTAACTTATTTACATAAAAGATGGTGGGAGTACGGAACGAGCTGCCAGAGGAGGTAGTTGAGGCAGGTACCAGCATGACATTTAAGAAACATTTAGACAGATACATGGATAGGACAGGTTTGGAGGGATATGGGCCAAAAGCAGGCAGGTGGGACTAGTGTAGATGGGACATGTTGGCCAGTGTGGACAAGTTGGATTGATGTGTCTATTTCCACATTGTATCACTCTATGATTACCATTGTATCTGCCTCGACCATTACAGGCTTGCGATTTACAGGTAGGTAATCAATAATAAACTTGTCCACCCAGCTCTGTACCTGTAGGACCTCATGACCCCTCCAAGGCCATGAGTTTGCCCAGGGCCACCACACATCTCCCAGCATCAGGGCCTCCTTCACCAAGGAGCAGCGGGCCGTGGCCTGTAGAGGGAGCCGCCGAGCCAGGCCTCTGCTCGCCCCCCTGAGGACCAGAGACCGAGGAGGGGTCCGGTGATGAACCGGGGTCTTGCCTTCACCCCACGCCCCCAAGGTGGGGCACAAAGATGGGCGGGCGGGCAACGAGAATTTAGTTTAGTTTAGAGATACAGCGCGGAAACAGGCCCGTCGGCCCACCGGATCAGTACCCCGTTCCTGCCTTCTCCCCATATCCCCTGACTCCGCTATTTTTAAGAGCCCTATCTAGCTCTCTCTTGAAAGCATCCAGAGAACCTGCCTCCACCGCCCTCTGAGGCAGAGAATTCCACACTCACCACTCTCTGTGAGAAAAAGTTCCTCGTCTCCGTTCTAAATGACTTACTCCTTATTCTTAAACTGTGGCCCCTGGTTCTGGACTCCCCCAACATCGGGAACATGTTTCCTGCCTCTAGCATGTCCAAGCCCTTAACAATCTTATATGTTTCAATGAGATACCCTCTCATCCTTCTAAACTCCAGAGTGTACAAGCCCAGCTGCTCCATTCTCTCAGCATATAACAATCCCGCCATCCCAGGAATTAACCTTGTAAACCTACGCTGCACTCCCTCAATAGCAAGAATGTCCTTCCTCAAATTAGGGGACCAAAACTGCACACAATACTCTGTACAACTGCAGAAGAACCTCTTTGCTCCTATATTTGATTCCTCTTGTTATAAAGGCCAACATGCCATTCGCTTTCTTCACTGCCTGCTGTACCTGCATGCTTACTTTAATGGACTGATGTACAAGGACCCCCAGATCCCGTTGTACTTCCCCTTTTCCCAACGATGCCATTTAGATAGTAATCTGCCTTCCTGCTTTTGCTACCAAAGTGGATAACCTCACATTAATCCTCATTAAACTTCATCTGCCATGCATCTGCCCACTCCCCCAACCTCCAAGTCACCCTGCATTCTCATAGTATCCTCCTCACAGTTCCCACTGCCACCCAGCTTTGTGTCATCTGCAAATTTGCTAATGTTACTTTGAATCCCTTCATCCAAATCATTGATGTATATTGTAAATAGCTGGGGTCCCAGCACCCATCCATGACCAGTCTCACTCCCTCTTCTCCATTCTCCCATTAGGCAAGAGGTACAGAGTGTGGGAGGAAACCGGAGCACCCGGATAAAACCCACGAGGTCACGGGGAGAACGTACAAACTGTGGCCAGGATGGAACCCGGGTGAATGGTGCTGTGAGGCAGCAACTCTACCGCTGTGCCACCGTTAAGGTTGAGACTGAGAAAGGTGAGATACAAATTCCAGGCAAACTGGGACTTAAAGTGTGCATGATCCTGTCTCGTTGTCTGTAACTCATTTTCACCTAGCCCACGGCCACCCTCTCTCACCTCCAACAGTTGCAGCTCTTTGTCCGTCATCGGAGATCCGTGTTCCTGATTCCCAGAGTTTCCCAGCTCCATGAGGATGATGAGGATGGAGTAGTAGGTCATGTCGAACGCTCCGGTGCTCAGTGGGATGGAGGCGATTCTTTGCAACGTGCTGGCTTTGATGGGCTCCAAGATGCTGCTGGAGTCCGGGCAGTGCCTGCCCCCTGCCGTGTACTGAAAGCCGTGGAGAGGCACCTTGGACGGAGTCAAAACTCGTTCCCGAGTGTTCCTGGGCCACTCTCCACCTCCAGCTCCAGCTATACAACACACAGTGAGCAGAGAGTTAGAGTGGCACGGTGGCTCAGCGGTAGAGATGCTGCCTCACAGCGCCAGAGTCCCGGGTTCAATCCTGACCACGGGTGCTGTCTGTACACAGTTTGTACATTCTCCCCGTGACCTGCGTGGGTTTTCTCCGGGTGCTCTGGTTTCCTCCCACATGCTAAAGACATACAAGTTTGTAGGTTTATTGTCTTTGGTAAGGATTGTAAACTATCCCTAGTGTGTCGGACAGCGCTGGTGTGTGCTTGGTCAACACGGACTCAGTGGGCCGAAGGGCCTGTTTCCACGCTGCACCCCCAAACTAAACTAAACTATAAATCACTTTCTGTCTTTAGAAAAGGTTCAGAGGAGTTTTACTAGAAAGATAGACACAAAACGCTGTAAAAACTCAGCAGGTCAGACAGGCAGCATCTCTGGAGAGAAGGAATGGGTGACGTTTCAGGTCGAGGCCCTTCTTCAGACTGAGAGTCAGGGGAAGGGAAACGAAAGACATAGATGTTGATGTAGGGAGATATGGAACAAATGAATGAAAGGTATGCAAACAAGTAGGGATGATAAAGGAATCGGGTCATTGTTGGCTGTGGGCTGGGTGAAAATGAGTTACTGACAACGAGACTCAACACGCACAACAACTTGGGTGGG